>NC_057794.1:330324637-330376136 GCF_018294505.1 Triticum aestivum
CGCTCGACGTCGCCGGATCCACCGCGCGCCGCCGCCTCGGTTACCGCGCGTCGCCACCTCGGCCTCCGGCGACCTCGCCGCCGTCAGCCGCCGCCCTGCCCCAGATCCGGTCGGGTGGGATGAGATCCACACGGTCCCGAACCAAACGCGCCCCGCCGTCCTGCTCCGCTCGGTCCCGGGATCTCCCCGTCCAATTTCCACGAGGTCTAATTTTTCTCCAAGTCCCAGATTTGCATACTTTTCATGCCATATCCATCATGTCATAACTTCCTCATCGTTGCTCCGATTCGTGCGTGTAGCATATGAAAATGTTCGTCTCGACAAGTACATCATTCCATCTCATTGCGCCATTTTCATTTGAGCTCATCTTGATGCCCGAAATGCTGTTGGAAGAGGGCTATGTGATGATAGTTTCAGATCTGTTTCAGCAAATGCAGTTTTGTCATTTTTGCCATGATTAATGTGTGCATGCTATGATCCTGAGCTCTACATGTGTTTTGAAGAATGCCCTGCCATCTTTACAGGGGTGTATGCCATGTATTTTTGTGATCTTTTTGGTGACTAGCACAAGCATGCAAAGTAGCTTACTCAATGATGCTGATTTCAGGGACTTAGAATTTCACTAAGTCCTTGCCCTGTCATTATTTTTATGCCATATGTTCATGTTGTTTCCTAGTGATCCGTGCCTCTTTTGAGCATGATCAGTAAGGGTGTTTTGTAGATATTGTGGTGCTCTATCCATCCGTGTCTTTGTTTGCAATTATGGAGCACCCTAGTTTGACTCAATTGAGCTCTACTTTTGCTATAAAATATTCCTGGCAGATTGTTAACATGTTTAGCGATTTTGCCGAGCTTGTTGTAGTTGATCCGTGCATGCTATGTTATTGTTCTTGCCATGTCTAGCTTCTATGCCATGTCTATTTGCTGGGTGTATGCTTAGTTTGTCATGCAATGCCTCGTAGTGAGTGCATCGAGCTCGTAAACATGCCTACTTGATAACTGTTTTGCCATGCTCTAGTTTTTCACTAAGTCTGAATCTGTTAACGATAATTGCTATGTTCATGTGCTTGCAATTGTATTTTCTGATCCCTTTTGGCTCATGGTCACTAAGGGACTTTTGTTATATGCTTTGAGTAGCTTCATGTCATGCCTTGCTTTGCCATGATATGTTCTTGTAGCATGTAGTTTTCATGCTCTAAAGATTGCTTCCTGATGATAAATTCCTGACTTATTGTTAATTTCACTAAGTCTGTAACCTGTTATCGTTTGCACTTTTGTCATGCTTGTTTGAACCTGCTATTGAGTGAATTAGCCGTAGCTCAGTTGTAAGTGCATCTAGTGCCACCCCTAGTTGGTTTTAGAGTATTGACGACAAACCTAGTTGAGGGACTAATGTGTTTGTGAGAATTGCAGGATAACACGGGTAGAAGTCCCTCATTGATTCGGTTTTCCCACCAGAGATGACCCCTAAAAATGTAAGAAGACATTGAAGTCAAAGGTGGTATGTGAAGACATTCACATTGAAGACTATGACAAGAGAAGACATCTCATGAAGACTATGGAGCGCGAAGACTTAGTTCTTTCGTCGTTCTTTTTCTTCTTTGTTGAGTCATAGGAACCACCGTACTGTTAAGTGGGGTCCAAGAGAACCAGTCAGAATGACTGAAGTGATGCTTAACCAAAATCCTATGTCTTCGAGTGAAGACTATGAGAGCAAATCTTGTCCAGAGTTGGATAAGTCAGCTTTGCTTGTAGCCCAAGTAAAGTTGCCGTGTGTGTTTGAAATCTGACCGTTGGAACACATGTCAGTTCCTTAGTGACCCAGGGTCATTTTGGACAAATTAGGTCGGGTTGCCTAGTGGCTATAAATAGCCCACCCCCCTACAACCATAAACGGTTGGCTGCTCAGAGTTAGAGTACGGCTTTTGTCGTTTGAGAGCAACCCACCTCGAAGCCTTTGAGAGAGAATTCCTTGCGAGGATAAAGCCCTAAACACCCAGAGCCAAAGAGTGTTAGGCACCACTTAAGTCTTCCTGTCTGTGTGATCTGAAGACTTATTACACTTAAGGACTGTGAATCCTCCAGCCGGTTAGGCGTCGCGTTCTGAGCATCCAAGAGTCATTGTGGATCGACGGTGAACAAAGTCTGTGAAGGTTTGGAAGTCTACCTTGAAGACTTACCAGAGTGATTGGGCGAGGACTGGGTGTCCTTAGCTCAAGGGGAATAAGGTGATGACAAGGCCTTCTGAGTTGAATCTCAGCCTCCCCAACCAGACATACAGTTGTCACAACAACTGGAACTGGTCCAACAAATCATTGTCTTCAACGAGTCACTGGTTTCATCCTTCCCTTCCCTTTACTTACTGTTAGTCCTTGTGAAGTCATTGTATGATTGCTTTATCTTTTGTCTTCATTGAGTGACTGCTTGTTCTGATTGGCTTCACAATATCTTCCTACCTGATCTTTACTGCCTAGCTGCTATTAGTCATTGTGCTTTCACTTCATTGAATACTTGACTATGGCTTGCCTAGTGTACTCTACCTTCCTCTGCATGGTAATAGGTTTATTTCTATCATTTGTCTTCGAAACTTCCATGTTTTGAAGACTTTCATAAAAATCGCCTATTCACCCCCCTCTAGTCGATCACTAGCACTTTCAATTGGTATCAAAGCAAGGTACTCCCTTGTTCTATGTGATTCGGTTTAACCACCTGGAATTTTAGCTATGTCGACTGCAGGGATAATCAAAGTCTCCGCTGCATGCCCCGTCTTCGATGGAATTGAATATCCCTACTGGAAGAATAAGATGCACATGCATCTTGAAGACATTGATGTCGACCTATGGTATGTCGTCAAGAATGGCGTCCCCAAGGCTGGTGAAGGTGTCACCGCTGCTGATGTCAAGAAGTTCGTTCAACTGGACTCCACTGCCAAGGACATCATCTGTGGTCATCTGACCAAAGGACAGTATGGCCGCGTGAGTGCTTTGGAAACATCTAAGCTAGTCTGGGACTGGCTCTCCAAGGTCAATGAAGGCATCGCAACCCAGAGAGATCAGAGAATCAGTGTCCTTCGCAACCTCTTCAACCGCTTCAAGAGAAATGACAATGAGAATGTCCAGCTCACGTTTGATCGACTCACTGACATCACAAATGAGCTTCAAGCTCTCGGCGCCACTGAGATCACCAAGCATGAAGTCATCAAGACACTCCTGAGATCACTTGACAGCTCGTTTGACACCCTAGCCCTGATGATTCAAGAACGTCCTGATTTCAAGACACTCGATCCGTCTGACATACTTGAGAGGCTCAACACACATGAGTTTCAGCTTTCTGAGAAAAGAGACATCTACGGTCCCAACTATGGGCGAACTCGTGCCTTGAAGGCAAAAGTTGTCTCCTCATCTAAAGAATAATGTGACAGCAGTTCTGATGATCCTGAAGACATTGGAAAGGAGCTTGCTATGCTTGTGAAGAAGTTCCAAAAATTCACCAAGAAGAAAGGCTTCAGAAAGTCTTCACGATCAAGCTCAAGGAATGATGAAGCTTCTGCTCCTGACTACAAGAAGAGAACATGCCACAAGTGCAAGAAACCTGGCCACTACATCTCTGAGTGTCCGCAGTGGGACAATGAGAACAACAAGAAGAAGAAGAGCAAGGAGTATGACACTGACGACAAGAAGAAGAAGAAATACTCAAAGTCTTCTTCCAAGTCTTCCTCAAAGTCTTCATCACACAAGAAGAGCTCATCTGGCAAGGCACGTGCGTTTATTGGCAAGGAAATGGATTCAGAGGAGGAGTCCGCTTCTAAGGAGGCGGAGGTGGAGTCTGAGGAGGAATCCGATTCTGGCGCTGCGAGTCTGGCTACAGCATACGTTGCCAAGTCTATATTCAACACTGAAGACAATGACTCCATCACCGACACTGATGCAAATGACAAGGACTACTCCGCTCCTACCTACTGCTTCATGGCACGCGGTGGCAAGGTAAACACACGCACTACTCACTATCAACCATCTAGTGAAGATGACTCTGATTGTGGTTCCAAACCCAGCTACAAAACTCTTGCTAAAATTGCAACTGAACAACAGAAAGCTATGGAACATATTCAAAAACTGTTAGACAAAAGCAATGATCTGTTAGACGCGGAAATGACTCGATCTCAGTCCTTAATTGAAGACATAAAAAATCTTCACGTTAAGTATGAGGAACTTGAAAGTCGTCATGAAACGCTCTCAACAACTCATGAAAAGCTTTCCTATGATTATCTTCAAAGGAAGCAAGATCTTGAGAAATTGAGAGCGGCTCATGAAGATCTTCAAAAGGAAAACGAGTCACTTCACGCCGAACAGATCAGTTCAGATCAGGAAGGATTTGAACCACCATGTCTTAAATGCCTTGAGTGTGATAACGCTACTTCTATTGCTGATCTACTGCTGCTACTGTTGCAATATCTTCAACTATTGATGTGGTAACTAACCCCTCTGCTGAGGATACCACTGCTATTGCTGATGAGAATGCTAGGTTGAAGACATTGCTTGAAACAGGGATGTACAAAAGTCTTAAAGGGCATCAGACACTATGTGATGTCCTCAAAAGGCAGATCCTGAACCGAAAACCTAGGAAAGAGGGTGTTGGGTTCGAAAGGAAAATGAATGATGATGGCTCTTACTGGAAACCTGAGCAGTACCCCAAAACCACACGAGTTGCTGCAAAGGAACCTTCAGCGGATCCATCCACCATATCTGGCTTCACTTGTGCTAATCCCATTGTTATTTATGAATCCTTTGATGCAAACTATAGACTGTTTAAGAATCAGAATGGTGAAGTGTTTGCCAGGTATATTGGAACTAACTGTAGGAATGGACCGCCTATGAAGAAGGTCTGGGTGCCGAAAAGGTGTTTGGAGAATCTTCCTGTGAATGTCATCATGACACCACAGGTGAAGAAGACAAACCCCACACCACAGGCTTCATACGGTCCAAAGGCTTCATACAGACAGAGGACTCACCTGAGTTGCACTAATGCAAATGTTTTGTAGGGAAACCATACTCAGGCCTGTGAATATGAGCGCGTTTCATCAAACCGCCATGTTCATAAGACCAAGAACTATTCTGCTTATTCTTATGAGTACTATTGTCCACCTGCAAGACTTTTTGCTAGGGCTCCAAAGCCAAAGTTCTCAGATGCTGCACTTAGACTCATTGCTTCGAAGCCACCCTTGAAGATGTGGGTGGCTAAGAAAGCTTAACTCTCTTTTGCAGGGAAAGGTCTCCAGCCGAAAACCAAAATCGTCTGACGCTATTGTTGGGGACCTTAAACATCTGGTAGGGCGCAAGATCAAATGCCCAAATGGTCTTACTATGTACTTTGTTCCTGAGTCGCTTGCTACTTTCTCTATCAGTCCTAATCTTGATCTAAGCTTTCATAATCCACTGGTTCGTCAAATGTTTTTGCTTCACAATTCTCTTCGTGAAGCCTATCCCCCTAACTGCACTGTAGGGTACGACACCAGCTGCTTCAAAATGGATTATTGATAGTGGGTGTACCAATCACATGACTGGCAAGCGAAGCCTTCTTATGGACTCAACACTACGTCCATCTGACAAAAGTCACATCACATTTGCTGACACTGGTAAAAGTAAGGTATTGGGTCTAGGTAGAGTTGCAATCTCAAAGGATCAACACATGGATAAAGTCATGCTTGTTGAATCCCTTGGTTTCAACTTAATGTCTGTCTCAATGCTTTGCGATTTAAACATGATTGTGATGTTTGGAAAATATCGTTGCCTTGTTCTAATGGAATCTGACAAGTCTCTAGCGTTTGAAGGGTATCAGAAAGATGATTTGTACATGGTAGATTTCTCAGCAGGACCACAACTTGCCGTATGTCTTCTAGCAAAAGCTTCTGAATGTTGGCTCTGGCATCGGAGGCTAGGGCATGCTGGCATGAGGAACCTCCACACCCTTGCAAGGAAGAAGCATGTCATAGGCATCGAGGGCGTCAAGTTCAAGGAGGATCACTTATGTGGTGCCTGTGAAGCAGGAAAGATGACGAGGGCCGAGCATCCCTCGGAGACAATCATGACAACGACTCAACCCTTCGAACTGCTCCACATGGATCTTTTCGGTCCCACTCATTACTCAACTCTTACTACTACTGCTTATCTCTATGGCTTTGTCATTGTTGATGATTATTCAAGATATACTTTGGTGCATATAATCCTCTACAAGACTGAAGTGCATGATGTCTTCAGACGCTTTGCCAATCGAGCCATGAACAACTATGGCGTCAAGATCAAGCACATCAGAAGTGACAATGGCACTAAATTCAAGAACACTGGTCTATACAATTATCTTGATACTTTGGGCATCACACATGAATTCTCAGCTCCGTACATGAAAGTGCATTATATCGACTAGAGGGGGGTGAATAGGCGATTTTTATGAAAGTCTTCAAAACGTGGAAGTTTCGAAGACAAACGATAGAAATAAACCTATTACCATGCAGCGGAAGGTAGACTACACTAGGCAAATCATAGTCAAGTATTCAATGGAGTGAGAGCACAATGACTAATAGTAGCAATGTAGTAAGGATCAGGTAGGAAGATATTATGAAGCCAAACAGAACACGCAGTCACTCGGTGAAGACAAAAGATAGTGCAAACATACAATGACTTCACAAGGAGTAACAGTAAGTAAAGGGAAGGGAAGGATGAAACCAGTGACTCATTGAAGACAATGATTTGTTGGACCAGTTCCAGTTGCTGTGACAACTGTACGTCTGGTTAGGGCGGCTAGGTATTTAAACCTGAGGACACACAGTCCCGGACACCCAGTCCTGAACACGCAGCTCAGGACACCCAGTCCTCACCGTATTCCCCTTGAGCTAAGATCACACAGACCTCGCCCAATCACTCTGGTAAGTCTTCAAGGTAGACTCCCAAACCTTCACAGACTTCGTTCACCAGCGATCCACAATGTCTCTTGGATGCTCAGAACGCGACGCCTAACCGGCTGGAGGATTCACAGTCCTCAAGTGTAATAAGTCTTCAGATCACACAGACAAGAAGACTTAAGTGATGCCTAATTCTCTTTGGCTCTGGGTGGTTAGGGCTTTATCCTCGCAAGGAATTCTCTCTCAAAGGCTTCGAGGTGGGTTGCTCTCAAACGACAAAAGCCGTACTCTAACTCTGAGCAGCCAACCATTTATGGTTGTAGGGGGTGGGCTATTTATAGCCACTAGGCAACCCGACCTGATTTGTCCGAAATGACCCTGGGTCACTAAGGAACTGACACGTGTTCCAACGGTCAGATTTCAAACTCACACGGCAACTTTACTTGGGCTACAAGCAAAGCTGACTTGTCCGACTCTGGACAAGATTCGCTCTCATAGTCTTCACTCGAAGACATAGGTTTTGGTTAAGCATCACTTCAGTCATTCTGACTGGTTCTCTTGGACCCCACTTAACAGTATGGTGGTTCCTATGACTCAATCAAAGAAGAAAAAGAACTACGAAAGATCTAAGTCTTCGAGCTCCATAGGCTTCATGCGATGTCTTCTCTTGTCATAGTCTTCAATGTGAATATCTTCATATACCACCTTTGACATCAATGTCTTCATACATTTTTAGGGGTCATCTCTGGTAGGAAAACCGAATCAATGAGGGACTTCTACCTGTGTTATCCTACAATTCTCACAAACACATTAGTCCCTCAACTAGGTTTGTCGTCAATACTCCAAAACCAACTAGGGGTGGCACTAGATGCACTTACAATCTGCCCCTTTTTGGTGATTGATGACAAACTAGTTGAAGTTTTCAACGGGGAGTATAATATGTGAAATTGTAAGGATAAGGAATTGTCTTCATAAGTTGCAAGGGCTCCCCCTAAAGATGTGCATATAAGTAATTTGGTTTTGGAATGCAAATGCACATGGCAGGTTGTGCTTGTGGAGATCCTCTTCAACTTATGATGACAATCCACTATGCATGTGAAGGTATGTGAAGATAATGACATGCATAATGGAAAATGGACGTCTGCAAAATGATCTAAGTGCGGAATTTATCGTCGCACATCGCATCACAAGGTGGCAAATAAGTAGCAGACGACCATCGAGTTTAAGTGTTACAACTCAAAGAACCAACTGTATCAAAGCAAACGAGAGTTGTAAACACGAAGCAAAAAGTATAAAGCACCCGCCCATATGGACCCGCTTGAAGACTATCAAACTTATATGCTTCTCCCCCTTTTGTCAGTAAGGACCAAAAAGGTTTGAAGACATAGAGCATCTACTCGTTCCCATGAAGAGTAGGTGAAGCAGCAGGGTCGTCGGTGGTGTTCGGCAGTGCAGAAGAACTTGGAGCAGTGTCGAAGCATGCTGAAGGAGGTGGCGGTGAAGTAGCATCGTCTTCATCCTCGATCACTCTGGCATTCACAGTTGGAGCAGAGGAAGAGAACTCAGAGTCTTCAAGATATGGAGTTCGTCGCAGCACTGCCCTTCGAGGAGGTGTGGAGTCAAACTTGAAGCGTTTAGAGAATCCATCCTCTTGAAGATCATCTTCAGAACACATTAGCGTCAGCCCTTTCCATGTGCGTCGAGAGGTTTCATGGGCAACAAAGGCATTCTTGGTGGCAAGATTGCGAATGCGATTAACATCCACCAAGAGGCTTTGCATTTGACGCTTCAGCCAGTCATGATGCCTATCCTGTTTCTGATGAAGAGCCACAAGAAGCTCTCGGTCATTGAGAACACGAGTGCGCTTCTTGGGTCGTTGGGCAATTGTGCTATCAGTGGCTTCAGTGAGAGCAAGATGCGGTGCACGTGTAGTGCCAGCCAAAGGATACACACGAGTGACTGCTTCAACTCCTTCACAGTTCTGAGAAAAACTTTGATGCTCCGCATTCTGAAGACTTAGAGGTTCCTTGGCAGGCTCAGGATAAATGGCTTCAACAGACATATCCACATCAAGCAGAAAAAATCGATGATTGCGAGCAGACGGCTGATATGAGATAGCGGAGTGGAGTTTGATCAGCCGCACTATCCATGGAGCGTAGAACTTCAAGCCAAAAAGATCAGAGCCTGATGCAGCAAGTTGGCGGATGAAGAAGTCCTGTGCATTGAAGCATTTGCCATGAAGAATATAGAAGACCAAAGTCTTCATTGCACCTTCTAGCTTGGCATGTGGAGAATGTCCTTTGATGGGCCAGAGAGTTCGCCTTATGATGTGATAAATAGTCCTTGGCAGATACTCAAGGTCTTCAACGAAGAACTCCTTGGGATATGCAGCATCTTGGGGAAATGGCTTCATCATACTGAGCATCTGACTCATATTAGGTTCAGGCTTGTGAGAGATGCTCTCTATAGCTTCACTGTGAAGTTGACAGCCAGATTCATAGAGATCTCCAGGAGTGGGTAGACCAGTGAGCTCAATGATATCGAAGGCTTTGGATTCGTGATGAACATTTCCTGTCATCCACTCCAGGACCCAAGTCTTCGGATCTCTATTGTACCCACGGATGTGAAGTGTGGCATAGAATTGGAGCAACAACTCTTCATTCCAATGCTCTTGGTCGGTGACGAACGGCAGCAATCCAACCTCTTTGAAGCAATCCAGAGCTTCTTCCAGACAGGGCAGACCAGCTATTGCTTCAATGTCAAGTCGCTTATGTGGGAAGATGCGACCTTGATTGTATAGAATGCAGGAGTAATAGCTTCGTTGTGGATAGCTCCAGAACCGATCAGATGATATTCTTTCCCTTGAGTAGGGGTTCCTGGAGCTATTGAAGAAAGTGTTGTCTGCTTTGAAGCCATTGATATTGAAGGATCCAGGCACTGATGCAGGACCTGGAAACCTGGGCAATCTTGGGATTGGCTTCTGTACCTGAGGCTTGTGCTCAACATGATAGTCGAACTAAGGACCAGCAGCAGGCGCAGGAACAGAAGCAGTGGGATCAGTGGCTTCGCTGACTTCTGGTGCTTGGGTTGGTGAAGGCTCCACATTAGCTTCAGCCATGACAGCGTCATTGGCTTCATTGGTGTTAGTGGTGGCAGCCTCGAGATTCTCAACCTCCACTTGACGAGTTGGAGGGTCGGTCACAGTCACGTTCTCCTCGAGAATAGCTTCTCGGTGAGACAGGGGTGTAGCAGCGCTTGGTGTTTCTTCTTCATCGGCTGATGCAGCCGGAATGTCTTCAGCAGCTTTAGCTTCAGACTCAAAGACTGGAGGCCTTGGTCCTTTGCAAAGCCTGCGTAACGCTGATGACGCTTGTGGAGTTGGAGTTGGCTGGGCCTCAATGTCCTCTTCCTCTTGTGCTTGTGGGCGATCAGCCCATGATGCATCCTGAGCGATTGGCGTCAGAGGGCGGCCAATGCTAATGAGTTCGTTGTGCGTTAGCACATGCGATGATACCTGTTGGTGCTCGAGCTGAGGAAGAACTGCATCATCTTCAACATGGTCATGATGACCAATGTCTTCAGCAGCGATGGGATCAGCTGCTAGAAAGTCTTCAACTTCATGAGCCTCTGTGAAAGCGGGCTCATGGACAGTCAGTTGACAGTCTTGAGGTTCATCATCAGGGCGAACCATGGAGATGGGTTCAACAATCAAGGGCTTTGTGGGAGCAGCCCGTTCCTTCTTCGTCTTCCGCTTCTTCTTGGAGGGAGCAGCATCAGAGGCTTCAGGATATTTTCTCTTTCTGGCTTCAGCCTCAGCAGTCCTCGTCTTCTTCAGTTCTGAAGCAGTAGACCTGGCTTTTGGCTTCGAGCCAGTCATGCTAGTTGGGAAGACAATGGGAACTGCTTCCTGCCTTGGTGCATCGGGTTCAGCCATAGCGGGCTTCTTCTTCTTCTTTGCAGCCATCCTGGGGTCAATGCCAGGACGCCCAAGGGCCTTGCGCTTCTTAGCCTCATTGTAGTCTTGCACACACTTGTCAGCCAGGCTCTTCATGCGCTCACAAGAGCCTTGAGCTTCTTCACGCTTCTTGAGAAAGGCTTCTTTAAGCTCGTGCAACATGAGCTTGAAGTTCTTGACCTCTTGTACACTGAGCTTGGCCATATGCTTCTTGAACTGAGCCTTTTCATAGTCAATCTTTTGCTTCAGTTCGACGATGCGCTGAGCGAGAGCTAGCTCTGAAGCAATGGCACCATGGAAGGCGACACTGAGACCAATGGGAAGTTGCAGGTCTTTGAAGCTGAGGTTGGGCGTTTCAAACCACTCATCAATGAAGTCGTGGATGATTGCCACGTCAAAGAAAGGCAAATTGTTGAAGATTTCTGCTTCTTCTTTGCTCTTGATCAGCTGCTCAAGAGCGTCATCTGCAAGATCTTCATCACTGGACAGATCAATGACATCGTTGTGCAGAACAGCAGCAGCTGTCAGTCCTTGGCCGGTGTGTGGCAGAGGCATCTTGACTTTCTGGGGCTTGGAGATGCGTGATAAATCTTCAGACTGCACACTGTCTTCAGGAGGTGCAGTGGCCAATGGCTTCGCTCGGGAGATTTTTGGTGCTGAGGCAGGCTTTGAAGCTTTTGGCTACTTCAGTTTCTTTGGCTTCGGCGCTGCAGGCACTTCATCTGATTCAGCGTCATCTGCAGGCTCATTCACGGCTGTCCCTTGAACCAAGATATGGGTGATGAGACCTTCAAGGTTGTAGAAAGGAACGACAACATTGGGTTCTACATCTCGTGTGCCGTCAGCCCTTGGAGCAGAAGGACCAGGGTTGAAGTCTAGTCCCAATGACTTCTTGTTCTGCTTTGCTGAGTTCTGGGCAAACTGGAAGTTGTGCTTGAACAGAATATCGTCACGACACCATAGTAGTGACGATGAGTGTGCATCTGCAGGCTGTGGCCCACGGACCATGCAGGGATAGAAGCCTTGTTCAATGGCTTCATCTCTGGTCCTGGGTTGAAGATTTTTGTAGAGGATGTCTCCCCATGGTCACTTGATGGCATTCTTTTCAGCATATTCCTTTGTCACAAATCTGTACTTGAACCATTGTTCTGCCCAATAGCGTCGAATTCATTGGATTCATGTCTTGCGCTGAATGTAATCCTCTTCAGGATCTATCTTGTATAGCTCTAAGAGGTCATTGGGCAGATCTCTTGATGTTTCTCCTCGACGCTTTCTGCCACCCTTCCTTGCTGATTTCTCTGAAGCCATGAACTTTAAACTGAAAGGCTTCAATACGTTCAAAGGCTTCAAAGGCTTTCGCTTGCTGGACAGACCGAAACTGGCTTCGGGAGAATTTATGTGATAGTATAAGAATTCTGCAAATGAATGCAGACTATGAGAACCAAGGGATTCTCCCATGGACATGTACCTGTGACAGCATTAAGGTGCGAGGGAAGGGGAAGAGGTCATATGCATTCTCAGAAGATTTTGAAGATAAATTAGTTTAGAAGACATTGACCTCATCGTGCGAAGACATTCACTCATTGATAAGGAGTTGATTCTAGATTTGTTCGAATCCACGGATCAGTACAAGTGAGGAATCTAACTACTTTCTGAAGCATAAGTGAATATACTAGGCATGTTATGAGATGAAGTATGAAAGAGATCCAACTTGTGTGAATAGAAACTGCTTGTGGTAGAAAGTGATAAAGCTATAGGATCAAAGGGGCCGTAAAAAGGAAGTTTTATTTACCACACGAAGGACTGCTAGACGGAGTGGAAGAGGAGGCCGAGCAGTTCGATCTTCCGTGCCCTAACTTAGCGACGGAGGACACCTACGGTGACGACGGAGAAGACGATATCCGCGGTCGGCGTGAAGACGGCGTCGGAGAGGTTGCGGTAGCGAAGCGCTTCGTCGCCGGCGTCATCGAGGGCTAGCGGTGGCGCTAGGGTTCGTGTGAGAGTGGAAGAAGAGATAATGACTGCTGTGAGGCGTGTATTTATAGGTACAGGGGCGGCACTGCGTTATTACACAGGTGCCCCTGGCGATTCACATCTGAGGGACACGTGGCCATCATGCAACATATCGGGGGTTGTTCCACCTCCCACGCATGCCTGGATTGTCGGGTGGTCGTTCCCACTTATCCGGGTTTCAGCTGAAGGAATGAGCATTGAAAACAGACTTAATGTTTGTCTCTGTATCTTCTACTGACAAGGACGCAGAGAAGACATTAGACAGTTTTAGTAGAATGCATATGATTTGGAGAGATAGAGTTTGAGATAGAAAGCATAGAGAGGTTAGGGTCCGATCACATTCACTTAGTTCAAAAGATTCAACAAGAAGACATAGCTAAAAGTGAATGCTGTAGAGGACAAAACACTAGTATATATATATAATCAACATAGTGAAGATAATCATGAAGACATGTTGAGATTGAAGTCAAACCAAATGTGAAGACATAGCAAATGTAACGCCATGAGTGAAACACTTCAAACAGAACATTTGGTGGTGGCGTTACCCACCGTATAGGAAGTATTAGACCCAGACACGGCGCACAATTATCGTGGTGCTCCGAAGTAAAATTCCACATTAATGTATTCACACTTAGAATGTATGTCTTCATTGATTGAAGATATACTTTACTTCGTGTGTTGCACATCTAAGTCATCAATATGCATAAGTGTTAGGATGTGTGCCTGATCACAGGACATTTGAGGATTCCAAGATATTTAGCTCACACCGTAACTTGCAAAATCTCTTCTCATCCAAGGGCTTGGTGAAGATATCTGCCAATTGCTCTTCAGTGTTGACGTGTATGATATCAATATCTTCCTTCACAACATGATTTCTGAGAAAGTGATGACGAATTTCAATGTGCTTTGTCTTCAAGTGCTGAACTGGGTTGTTGGCAATCTTGATGGTGCTTTCGTTGTCGTAGTAGAGTGGCACTTGCTTCAGATGAATGCCATAGTCCATGAGTGTTTGCTTCATCCACAGAAGTTGAGCGCAGCAAGATCCAGCAGCAATGTATTCAGATTCAGCAGTGGAGAGAGATACACAGTTCTACTTCTTTGAAGACCAACATACAAGTGATCGTCCCAGAAAATGACATGTGCCTGATGTAGACTTGCGATCCACTTTGTCACCAGCATAATCAGCATCCGAGAATCCAACCAGATCAAACTCTGAGCCCTTTGGATACCATAATCCTAGAGTTGGGGTGTGAGCCAAATATCGAAGAATTCGCTTCACAGCTAAGTGATGCGACTCCTTTGGTGCCGCTTGAAATCGAGCACACATGCAAACACTAAGCATAATATCTGGCCTAGATGCACATAGATAAAGCAAAGAACCAATCATGGAGCGGTATACCTTTTGATCGAACTCTTTACCATTATCGTCAGGACCCAGATGATGCTTGGCTGGCATTGGCGTCGTGAAGCCTTTGCAGTCTTGCATACCGAACTTCTTCAGGCAATCTTTGAGATACTTCTCTTGAGATATGAAGATGCCATTGCGTTGCTGTCATATTTGAAGACCGAGGAAGAACTTCAGCTCTCCCATCATGGACATCTGATATTGCTCTTGCATCATATATCCAAACTCTTCACTGTACTTCTGATTGGTGTAGCCGAAGATAATGTCATCCACATATATTTGGCACACAAACAGTTCACCATCATATGTCTTCGTGAAGAGAGTGGGGTCGAGGGAACCAGGTATGAAGCCTTTGCTCTTCAGGAAGTATTTGAGTGTGTCATATCAGGCCCGAGGGGCTCATTTGAGGCCATACAGTGCCTTGTTGAGCTTGTATACCATGTCAGGATGTTTTGGATCTTCAAAGCCAGGCGGTTGTGCAACATACACTTCTTCTTCAATCTTGCCATTGAGAAAGGCGCTCTTCACATCCATTTGATATAGAAGTATGTTATATGATTTGCATAGGCCAGCAGTATGCGTATGGCTTCAAGTCTAGCCACAGGAGCAAATGTTTCATCGAAGTCAATGCCTTCCACTTGAGTATATCCTTGAGCAACGAGACGAGCTTTGTTTCTGAGAACTTGACCATGCTCATCTTGCTTGTTGCGGTATATCCATTTGGTGCCTATTATGTTGTACTTCTGAGAATCAGGACGCTTAACCAGTTCCCATACATTATTCAGCTCAAACTGTTGAAACTCTTCTTACATAGCTTGAATCCATTCAGGTTCCATGAAGGCTTCTTCAACTTTCTTGGGTTCTGTTATTGAGATGAATGCGAAGTGCCCACAGAAATTTGCTAGCTGAGTTGCCCTTGAACGAGTGAGCGGACCGGGTGCATTGATGCTATCAATTATTCTCTCAATCTGCACTTCATTGGCAACACGAGGATGTACAAGGCGAAGATTTTGCTCTTGCTGATCATTGTCATTGTTAGAGGGATTGTCTTCAGGCTGAGCATTGTCTTCAGGTTGATCAGGTGCGGAGATGATAAGTTCCTCTTCAGGTTGAGCTTCAGAGGGTATGATTTCTCCAGTTCCCATTAGCTTGATTGATTCGCTGGATGGAACTTCATCTAGCACATTTGGCAGGTGTTCTCTTTGTGAACCGTTAGTCTCATCAAATCGCACATCCACTGTTTCAACCACTTTATAATGAAAGATATTGAAGACTCTGTAGGAGTGCGAATCCTTTCCATATCCAAGCATAAAACCCTCATGTGCTTTTGGTGCAAATTTTGAAGTGTGATGTGGATCCTTGATCCAGCACCTGGCGCCAAATACTCTGAAGTAACTAACATTTGGCTTCTTGCCGGTAAGGAGCTCATAAGATGTTTTGTTCAGAAGCTTGTGAAGATAAACACGATTGATTGTATGGCATGCAGTATCAATGGCTTCAGGCCAGAATTTTCTTGGAGTCTTATATTCATCAAGCATCGTTCGGGCCATTTCAATGAGTGTTCTGTTCTTGCATTCGACGACGCCATTCTGCTGTGGCATGTACGGGGCTGAGAATTCATGTGTGATGCCCAAGGTATCAAGATATGTATCAAGGCTGGTGTTCTTGAATTCAGTGCCATTGTCACTTCTGATGTGCTTTATCTTGGTGCCATAGTTGTTCATTGCTCGATTGGCGAAGCGTCTGAAGACATCCTACACTTCAGTCTTGTAGAGGATTATGTGCACCCAAGTATATCTAGAATAATCATCAACAATGACAAAGCCATAGAGACAAGCAGTAGTAGTAAGAGTTGAGTAATGAGTGGGACCGAAAAGATCCATGTGGAGCAGTTCGAAGGGTCGAGTAGTTGTCATGATTGTCTTCGAGGGATGTTTGGCCCTCGTCATCTTTCCTGCTTCACAGGCACCACATAAGAGATCTTTCTTGAACTTGACACCCTCGATGCCTATGACATGATTCTTCTTTGCAAGGGTGTGGAGGTTCCTCATGCCAGCATGCCCTAGCCTCCGATGCTAGAGCCAGCATTCTGAAGCTTTTTGTAGAAGACATACGGCAAGTTGTGGTCCTGCTGAGAAATCTACCATGTACAAATCATCTTTCCGATACCCTTCAAACACTAGAGACTTGTCAGATTCCATTAGAACAAGGCAGCAATATTTTCCAAATATTACGATTATGTTCAAATCGCAAAGCATTGAGACAGACATTAAGTTGAAATCAAGGGATTCAACAAGCATGACTTTATCCATGTGTTGATCCTTTGAGATTGCAACTCTACCTAGACTCAATACCTTACTTTTGCCAGTGTCAGCAAATGTGATGTGACTCTTGTCGGATGGACGTAAGGTTGAGTCCATAAGAAGGCTTATTTTGCCAGTCATGTGATTGGTACACCCACTATCAATAATCCATTCTAAAGACGCTGGTGTCGTACCCTACAGTGCAGTTAGGGGGATAGGCTTCACGAAGAGAATTGTGAAGCAAAAACATTTGACGAACCAGTGGGTTATGAAAGCTTAGATCTAGATTAGGACTAATAGGGAGATTAGCAAGCGATTCAGGAATGAAGTACATAGTAAGACCATTCGGGCATTTGATCTTGCGCCCTACAAGATGTTCAAGGTCCCCAGCAATAGCGTCAGACGATTTTGGTTTTCTGCTGGAGACCTTTCCCTGCAAAAGAGAGTTAAGCTTTCTTAGCCACCCACATCTTCAAGGGTGGCTTAGAAGCAATAAGTCTAAGTGCAGCGTATGAGAACTTTGGCTTTGGAGCCCTAGCAAAAAGTCTTGCAGGAGGACAATAGTACTCATAAGAATAAGCAAAATAGTTCTTGGTCTTATGAACATGGCGGTTCGATGAACCACACTTATATTCATAGGCCTGAGCATGGTTTCCCTGCAAAACATTTGCGTTAGTGCGACTCAGGTGAGTCTTCTGTCTGTATGAAGCCTTTGGGCCCTATGAAGCCTGTGGTCTGGGGTTTGTCTTCTTCATCTATGGTGTCATGATGACATTCACAGGAAGATTTTCCAAACACTTTTTCGGCACGCAGATCTTCTTCATAGGCGGTCCATTCCTGCAATTAGTACCAATGTACATGGCAAACACTTCACCATTCTGATTTTTAAACAGTTTATAGTTTGCATCAAAGGATTCATCAATGACAATGGGGTTAGCACAAGTGAAGCCAGATAGATTGGATGGATCTGCTGAAGGTTCCTTTGCAGCAACCCATGTGGTTTTGGGGTACTGCTCACCAGTAAGAGCCATCAGCATTCATTTTCCTTACGAACCCAACACCCTCTTTCCTAGGGTTTTGGTTCAGGATCTGTCTTTTGAGGACAACACATAGTGTCTGATGCCCTTTGAGACTTTTGTACATCCTTGTTTCAAGCAATGTCTTCAACCTAGCATTCTCATCAGCAATAGCAGTGGAATCCTCAGCAGAGGGGTTAGTTCCCACATCAACAGTTGAAGATATTGCAACAGTAGCGGCAGTAGAACATTCAGCAACAGAAGTAGCATTATCACACTCAATGCATTTAAGACATGGTGGTTCAAATCCTTCCTGAGCGGAACTGATCTGTTTGGCGCGAAGTGACTCGTTTTCCTTTTGAAGATCTTCATGAGCCGCTCTCAATTTCTCAAGATCTTGCTTCCTTTGAAGATAATCATAGGAAAGCTTTTCATGAGTTGTTGAGAGCGTTTCATGACGACTTTCAAGTTCCTCATACTTAACGTGAAGATTTTTTATGTCTTCAATTAAGGACTCAGATCGAGTCATTTCAGCGCCTAACAGATCATCGCTTTTGTCTAACAGTTTTTGAATTTGCTCCATGGCTTTCTGTTGTTCAGTTGCAATTTTAGCAAGTGTTTTGTAGCTGGGTCTTGAACCACAATCAGAGTCATCGTCACTAGATGTTTGATAGTGAGTAGTGCGTGTGTTTACCTTGGCACCGCGTGCCATGAAGCAGTAGGTAGTTGCGGAGTAGTCCTTGTCATTTGCATCGGTGTCGATGGTGAAGTCATTGTCTTCAGTGTTGAAGATGGACTTGGCAATGTATGCTATAGCCAGACTTGCAACGCCAGAATCGGACTCCTCCTCAGACTCCACCTCCGCCTCCTCAAAAGCGGACTCCTCCTCTGAATCCATTTCCTTGCCAACAAACGCACGTGCCTTGCCAGATGAGCTCTTCTTGTGTGATGAAGACTTTGAGGAAGACTTGGAAGAAGACTTTGAGTGTTTCTTCTTCTTCTTGTCATCGGAGTCATATTCCTTGCTCTTCTTCTTCTTTCTGTTCTCATTGTCCCACTGCGGACACTCAGAGATGAAGTGGCCAGTTTTCTTGCACTTGTGGCATGTTTTCTTCTTGTAGTCATGAGCAGAAGCTTCATCATTCCTTGAGCTTGATCGTGAAGACTTTCTGAAGCCTTTCTTCTTGGTGAATTTTTGGAACTTCTTCACAAGCATAGCAAGTTCCTTTCCAATGTCTTCAGGATCATCAGAACTGCTATCAGATTCTTCTTCAGATGAGGAGACAGCTTTTGCCTTCAAGGCACGAGTTCGCCCATAGTTTGGACCATAGATATCTCTTTTCTCAGAAAGCTGAAACTCATGTGTGTTGAGCCTCTCAAGTATGTCGGACGGATCGAGTGTCTTGAAATCAGGTCGTTCTTGAATCATCAGGGCTAGGGTGTCAAACGAACTATCAAGTGATCTCAGTAGTGTCTTGACGACTTCATGCTTGGTGATCTCAGTAGCGCCGAGGGCTTGAAGCTCATTTGTGATGTCAGTGAGTCGATCAAACGTGAGTTGGACATTCTCATTGTCATTTCGCTTGAAGCGGTTGAAGAGGTTGCGAAGGACACTGATTCTCTGATCTCTCTGGGTTGAGACACCTTCGTTGACCTTGGAGAGCCAGTCCTAGACTAGCTTAGATGTTTCCAAAGCACTCACACGGCCATACTGTCCTTTGGTCAGATGACCACAGATGATATTCTTGGCAGTAGAGTCCAGTTGAACGAACTTCTTGACATCAGCAGCAGTGACACCTTCTCCAGCCTTGGGAACGACGTTCTTGATGACATACCATAGGTCAACGTCAATGGCTTCTAGATGCATGTGCATCTTATTCTTCCAGTAGGGATATTCAGTTCCATTGAAGACAGGGCACGCAGCGGAGACTTTAATTATCCCTGCAGTCGACATAGCTAAAACTCCAGGTGGTTAAACCGAATCACACAGAACAAGGGAGTACCTTGCTCTGATACCAATTGAAAGTGCGTTATATCGACTAGAGGGGGGTGAATAGGCGATTTTTATGAAAGTCTTCAAAACGTGGAAGTTTCGAAGACAAACGATAGAAATAAACCTATTACCATGCAGCGGAAGGTAGACTACACTAGGGAAACCATAGTCAAGTATTCAATGGAGTGAGAGCACAATGACTAATAGCAGCAATGTAGTAAGGATCAGGTAGGAAGATATTATGAAGCCAAACAGAACACACAGTCACTCAGTGAAGACAAAAGATAGTGCAAAAATACAATGACTTCACAAGGAGTAACAATCAGTAAAGGGAAGGGAAGGATGAAACAAGTGACTTGTTGAAGATAATGATTTGTTGGACCAGTTCCAGTTGTTGTGACAACTGTACGTCTGGTTAGGGCGGCTAGGTATTTAAACTGAGGACACACAGTCCCGGACACCCAGTCCTGAACACGCAGCTCAGGACACCCAGTCCTCACCGTATTCCCCTTGAGCTAAGGTCAAATAGACCTCGCCCAATCACTCTGGTAAGTCTTCAAGGTAGACTCCCAAACCTTCACAGACTTCATTCACCGGCGATCCACAATGTCTCTTGGATGCTCAAAACGCGACGCCTAACCGGCTGGAGGATTCACAGTCCTCAAGTGTAATAAGTCTTCAGATCACACAGACAGGAAGACTTAAGTGATGCCTAACAGTCTTTGGCTCTGGGTGTTTAGGGCTTTATCCTCGCAAGGAATTCTCTCTCAAAGGCTTCGAGGTGGGTTGCTCTCAAACGACAAAAGCCGTACTCTAACTCTGAGCAGCCAACCGTTTATGGTTGTAGGGGGTGGGCTATTTATAGCCACTAGGCAAACCGACCTGATTTGTCCGAAATGACCCTGGGTCACTAAGGAACTGACACGTGTTCCAACGGTCAGATTTCAAACTCACACGGCAACTTTACTTGGGCTACAAGCAAAGCTGACTTATTCGACTTTGGACAAGATTCGCTGTCATAGTCTTCACTCGGAGACATAGGTTTTGGTTAAGCATCACTTCAGTCATTCTGACTGGTTCTCTTGCACCCCACTTAACAGTATGGTGGTTCCTATGACTCAATCAAAGAAGAAAAAGAACTACGAAAGATCTAAGTCTTCGAGCTCCATAGGCTTCATGCGATGTCTTCTCTTGTCATAGTCTTCAATGTGAATATCTTCATATACCACCTTTGACATCAATGTCTTCATACATTTTTAGGGGTCATCTCTGGTAGGAAAACCGAATCAATGAGGGACTTCTACCTGTGTTATCCTGCAATTCTCACAAACACATTAGTCCCTCAACTAGGTTTGTCGTCAATACTCCAAAACCAACTAGGGGTGGCACTAGATGCACTTACAGTACACACCGCAGCAGAATGGCATCGTGGAACGCAAGAACGGAACACTTATTGAGATGGCCCAGACGATGCTTGATGAATACAAGGCTCCAAGAAAGTTCTGGCATGAAACCATTGATACTGCATGCCATATCATCAATCATGTTTATCTTCACAAGCTTCTCAACAAGACATCCTATGAGCTCCTTACTGGCAAGAAGCCAAATGTCAGTTACTTCAGAGTATTTGGTGCCAGGTGCTGGATCAAGGATCCACATCACACTTCAAACTTTGCACCAAAAGCACATGAAGGTTTTATGCTTGGATATGGAAAGGATTCGCACTCCTACAGAGTCTTCAACCTTTTTCACTATAAAGTGGTTGAAACAGTGGATGTGCGGTTCGATGAGACTAGCGGCTCACAAATAGAGCACCTGCCAAATGTGCTAGATGAAGTTCCATCCAGTGAATCAATCAAACTTATGGGAATTGGAGAAATCATACCTTCTGAAGCTCAGCCT
Source organism: Triticum aestivum (assembly GCF_018294505.1). NCBI lineage: Eukaryota > Viridiplantae > Streptophyta > Magnoliopsida > Poales > Poaceae > Triticum > Triticum aestivum. Next base: position 330,346,120 of record NC_057794.1, read on the forward strand.
AAAGAGGAACTTATCATCTCCGCACCTGATGAACCTGAAGACAATGATCAACCTGAAGACAATGCTCAACCTGAAGACAATCCTTCTAATGATGACAATGATCAGCAAGAGCAAAATCTTCGTCCTGTAAATCCTCGTGTTGCAAATAAAGTACAGATTGAGAAAATAATTGATAGCATCAATGCACTCGGTCCGCTCGCTCGTTCAAGGGCAACTCAGCTAGCAAATTCCTGTGGGCACTTCGCATTCGTCTCAATATCTGAACCCAAGAAAGTTGAAGAAGCCTTCATGGAACCTGAATGGATTCAAGCTATGCAAGAAGAGCTTCAACAGTTTGAGCTAAATAATGTATGGAAACTGGTTAAGCATCCTGATCCTCGCAAGCACAATATAATAGGCACCAAATGGATATATCGCAACAAGCAAGATGAGCATGTCAAGTTGTCAAAAACAAAGCCCGTCTTGTTGCTCAAGGGTACACTCAAGTTGAAGGGATTGACTTCGATGAAACATTTGCTCATGTGGCTAGACTTGAAGCCATACGCATACTGCTGGCCTATGCAAATCATCATAACATTCTTCTGTATCAAATGGATGTGAAGAGAGCTTTTCTCAATGGCAAGATTGAAGAAGAAGTGTATGTTGCACAACCGCCTGGCTTTGAAGATCCAAAACATCCTGACATGGTGTACAAGGTCAACAAGGCACCGTATGGCCTCAAACAAGCCCCTCGGGCTTGGTATGACACACTCAAATACTTCCTGAAGAGCAAAGGCTTCAAACCTGGTTCCCTCGACCCCACTCTCTTCACGAAGACATATGATGGTGAACTGTTTGTGTGCCAAATATATGTGGATGACATTATCTTCGGCTGCACCAATCAGAAATACACTGACGAGTTTGGATATATGATGCAAGAGCAATATCAGATGTCCATGATGGGTGAGCTGAAGTTCTTCCTTGGTCTTCAAATACGTCAGCAATGCAATGGCATCTTCATATCTCAAGAGAAGTACCTCAAAGATTGCCTAAAGAAATTTGGGATGCAAGACTACAAAGGCTTCACGACGCCAATGCCAGCCAAACATCATCTGGGTCCCGACGACAATGGTAAAGAGTTCGATCAAAAGGTATACCGCTCCATGATTGGGTCTTTACTTTATCTATGTGCATCTAGGCCAGATATTATGCTTAGTGTTTGCATGTGTGCTCGATTCCAAGCGGCACCAAAGGAATCGCATCACTTAGCTGTGAAGCGAATTCTTCGATATTTGGCTCACACCCCAACACTAGGATTATGGTATCCAAAGGGCTCAGAGTTTGATCTGGTTGGATTCTCGGATGCTGATTATGCTGGTGACAAAGTGGATCGCAAGTCTACATCAGGCACATGTCATTTTCTGGGACGATCACTTGTATGCTGGTCTTCAAAGAAGCAGAATTGTGTATCTCTCTCCACTGCTGAATCTGAATACATTGCGGCTGGATCTTGTTGCGCTCAGCTTCTATGGATGAAGCAAACACTCAAAGACTATGTCATTCATCTGAAGCAAGTGCCACTCTACTGCGACAACGAAAGCGCCATCAAGATTGCCAACAACCCAGTTCAGCACTCGAAGACAAAGCACATTGAAATTCGTCATCACTTTCTCACAGATCATGTTGTGAAGGAAGATATTGATATTATACATGTCAACACTGAAGAGCAATTGGCAGATATCTTCAGCAAGCCCTTGGATGAGAAGAGGTTTTGCAAGTTACGGTGTGAGCTAAATATCTTGGAATCCTCAAATGTCCTGTGATCAGGCACACATCCTAACACTTATGCATATTGATGACTTAGATGTGCAACACACGAAGTAAAGTATATCTTCAATCAATGAAGACTTACATTCTAAGTGTGAATACATTAATGTGGAATTTGACTTCGGAGAGCCACGATAATTGTGCACCGTGTCTAGGTCTAATACTTCCTATACGGTGGGTAACGCCACCACCAAAATTTTCCGTTTGAAGTGTTTCACTCTTGGTGTTATGTTTGGTATGTCTTCACATTTGGTTTGGCTTCAATCTCAACTTGTCTTCATGATTATCTTCACTATGTTGATTTGATTGTCTTTCTCATATATATACATATATATACTGGTGTTCTGTCCTCTACAGCATTCACTTATAGCTATGTCTTCTTGTTGAAACTTTTGAACTAAGTGAATGTGATTAGACCCTAACCTCTCTATGCTTTCTATCTCAAACTCTATCTCTCCAAATCATATGCATTCTGTTGAAACTGTCGAATATCTTCTCTGCGTCCTTGTCAGCAGAAGATACAGAGACAAACATTAAGTCTGTTTTCAATGCTAAATCCTTTCACCTGAAACCCAGAGAAGTGGGAACGACCACCCGACAATCCAGGCATGCGTGGGAACGTGGAACAACCTCCGATATGTTGCATGATAGCCACGTGTCCTTCAGATGTGAATCGCCAGGGGCACCTGTGTAATAACACTGTGTCGTCCCTGTCCCTATAAATACATGCCTCACCCCAGTCATTATCCTTTCTTCCACTCTCGCACAAACCCTAGTGCCACCGCTAGCCCTCGACGACGCCAGCGACGAAGCGCTTAGCTACCGCGACCTCACCGACGCCATCTTCACACCGACCGCGGACATCGTCTTCTCCGCCGTCGCCTTAGGTGTCCTCCATCGCCAAGTTAGGGCATGGACGATCGAACTGCTCGGCCTCCTCTCCCACTCCGTCTAGCAGTTCTTTGTGTGGTAAATAAAACTTCCTTTTTATGGCCCCTTTGATCCTATAGATTCATCACTTTCTACCACAAGCAGTTTATGTTCACACAAGTTGGATCTATTTCATACTGCATCTCATAATATGCCTAGTATGTTCACTTATGCTTCACAAAGTAGTTAGATTCCTCACTTGTTCTTATTCGTGGATTCATACAAATCTGAAACCAACTCTCTATCTATGAGTGAATGTCTTCGCACTATGAGGTCAATGTCTTCTAAACTGATTTATCTTCAAAATCTTCTGAGAATGCATATGACCTCTTCCCCTTCCCTCGCACCTTAATGCTGTCACAGGTACATGTCCGTGGGAGAATCCCTTGGTTCTCATAGTCTGCATTCATTTGCAGAATTCTTACAGCATCATATAAATTCTCCCGAAGCCAGTTCCTATTTGACCAGCAAGCGGAAGCCTTTGAAACCTTTGAACGTGTTGAAGCCATTCAGTTTGAAGTTCATAGCTATAGAGAAATCAGCAAGGAAGGGTGGCAGACAACATCGAGGGGGAACATCAAGAGATCTGCCTGATGACCTCTCAGAGCTGTACAAGACAGATCTAGAAGAGGATTACAATCAGCGCAAGACACGAATCCAATGGATTCGAAGATATTGGGCAGAACAATGGTTCAAGTACAGGTTTGTGACCCAGGAATATGCTGAGAAGAATGCCATCAAGCGTCCATGGGGAGACATCCTATACAGAAATCTTCAACCCAGGTCCAGAGATGAAGCCATTGAACAAGGCTTCTATCCCTGCATGGTCCGTGGACCACAGTCTGCTGACGCTGACCCATCGTCATTGCTATGGTGTCGTGACGACATTCTGTTCAAGCACAACTTCCAGTTTGCCAAGAACTCGGCTAAGCAAAACAAGAAGTCATTGGGACTAGACTTCAACCCTGGTCCTTCTGCTCCCCGTGCTGATGGCACCCGCGAAGCTGAACCCAATCTTGTTGGGCCCTTCTACAACCTGGAAGGTCTCATCACTCATATCATGGTTCAAGGGACAGCCGTGGATGAGCCTGCAGATGACGCTGAATCTGATGAAGCGCCTGCACCGCCGAAGCCAAAGAAACTTAAGAAGCCTAAAGCTTCAAAGCCTGCTCCTGCACCAAAGGTCTTACATGCGAAGCCACTGACTACTGCACCTCCTGAAAACAGTGTGCAGTCTAAAGATCTATCACGTATCTCCAAGAAGACTGAGATGAGAAAGAATGCTGATCAGGCACTGACTGCTGCTGCTATTCTGCGCAATGACGCCATTGATCTGTCCAGCGATGAAGATCTTGCAGATGACGCTCTTGAGCAACTGATTAAGAGCAAGGAAGAAGCAGAAATCTTCAATGATTTGCCTCTCTTTGACGTGGCAATCATCCATGACTTCATTGATGAGTGGTTTGACACGCCCAACCTAAGCTTTGAAGATCTGCAACTTCCAATTGGCCTTAGTGTCGGCTTCACTGGTGCCATTGCTTCTGAGCTAGCTCTAGCTTAGCGCATCGTTGAACTGAAGCAAAAGATTGACTATGAGAAAGCTCAGTTCAAGAAGCACATGGGCAAGCTCAGCGTGCAAGATGTCAAAAACTTCAAGATCATGCTGCACGAGCTCAAGGAAGCCTTTCTCAAGAAGCGTGAAGAAGCTAAAGGTTCTCGTGAGCGCATGAAGAGCCTGGCTAACAAGTGTGTGCAAGCCTACAATGAGGCTGAGAAGCGCAAGGCTCTTGGTCGTCCTGGCATCGACCCCAGAATGGCTACAAAGAAGAAGAAGCCCTCAACTGACCAATCTGCACCTTCAAGGCAGGAAGAACCTCGCATAATATTCCCAAGCAGCATGACTGGCTCGAAGCCAAAGGTCAGGTCAACCACTTCAGAACTGAAGAAGACGAGGACTGCCGAGGCTGAAGCCAGAAAGAAGAAACATCCTAAAGCTTCTGATGTCGCTCCCTCTAAGAAGAAGCGCAAAACCAAGAAGGATTGGGCTGCTCCCACAGAGCCCTTAGTTGTTGAACCTATCTCAATGGTTAGCCCTGCATCTGAACACCACGAGCGCCAACTGATTGTTCATGAGCCTGCTTCCACAGAGGCTCATGAAGCTGAAGACATTGGTCACCATGACAATGTTGAAGATGATGAAGTCCTTCCTTAGATTGAGCACCAACTGGTATCATTGCCTGTGCTCACGCACAGCAAACTCATCAGCATTGGTCGTCCTCTGACACCAACTGCTCAGGATGCATCGTGGGCTGATCACCCACAGAGACAAGACACTCCAAGCTCTCCCCAACCGCAAGCAACCCCATCAGTGCAAGAAGAAGATGACTTTGAGGCCCAGCCAACTCCATCTCCACAGGCGTCGCCAGTGCTACGCAGGCTTCACAAAGGACCAAGGCTCAAGTCCGTCTTTCGAGCATTCCAGAAGGAGAAGTGCCCCACCAATCTGTTGCACGTCAAGTGTTTCCAGATGCCACTCCTACTGTGAATGTCTCTGAGTCTGAGGCTAAAGCTGTTGAAGACATTCCGGCTGCATCAGCCAACGACAAACAAGAAGAAGAACGTGTTCCTACTCCCCCTAGTACTGAAGAAGTTGTTCTCGAGGAGAACATGTCTGTGCCCGACCCTCCAGCTCATCAAGTGGAGGTTGAGACTCTTGAGGCTTCCACCACCAACACAAATGAAGCCAATGACGTAGTCATGGCTGAAGCAAATGTGGAGCCTGCACCAACCAATGTGCCATAAGCCAATGAAGCCTCTGTTGTGCAGCCTGATGCCTCTGTTGATGCCACTGCTCCTGTTCCGCCACCAAGGCCACACACTATCGAGCAAGCATTCAACTATGGCCAACTTGTCACTGTCAAATGGCCTTTTCTGACTCCTCCGCCTGCTGCTAGTCCTCAGTTTGACTATCACGTTGAGCACAAGCCTCAGGTTCAGAAGCCAATACCAAGGTTGCCCAGGTTTCCAGGTACTGCATCTGCACCTGGATCTTTTAATGTCAATGGCTTCAAGGCACACAACACCTTCTTTGATAGCGCCAAGAACCCCTACACCAAGTCAAGAATATCTTCTGATCGGTTCTGGAGCTATCAGCAGCGAAGTTATTACTCATGCATTCTGTATAATCAAGGTCGCATTTTCCCACATATGCGTCTTGACACTGAAGCCATAACTGGTCTGCCCTGTTTGGAAGAAGCTCTAGATTGCTTCAGAGAGTCTGGCTTGCTGCAGTTTGTCACTGATAAGGAGCATTGGAATGAAGAATTGCTGCTCCAATTCTATGCCACTCTTCATATCCGTGGCTACAACAGGGACCCGAAGACTTGGGTCCTTGAGTGGATGACAGGAAATGTTCATCATGAATCCAAAGCCTTTGATATCATTGAGCTTACTGGCCTGCCCACTCCAGGAGATCTGTATGAACCTGGTTGTCAGCTTCACAGTGCTGCTATGGAAAGCATCTTCCACAAGCCTGAGCCCAATATGAGTCAGATGCTTAGCATGATGAAGCCTTTGCCTCCAGATGCTGAATATCCTAAGGAGTTCTTTGTTGAAGACCTTGAGTATCTGCCACGTACTATCTATCACATCATAAGGCGAACTCTCTGGCCCATCAAAGGACATTCTCCACATGCCAAGCTAGAAGAGGCAATGAAGACATTGGTCTTTCATATTCTTCATGGAAAAAGCTTCAATGCACAAGACTTCTTTATTCGCCAGCTTGCTGCATCAGGATCTGACATTTTTGGCTTGAAGTTTTACGCTCCATGGATTATGCGGCTGATCAAACTACACTCAGCTGTCACCTACCAGCCCTCTGCTCGCAATCATCGGATCTTTCTGCCTAACGTCGATATGTTAGTTGAAGCCATCTATCCAGAGCCTGCCAAGGAGCCTATTAGTCTTCAGAATGCTGACCATCAAAGCTTCATGAAAAACATTGAAGGAGTTCAAGTTGTCGCCCGCGTCTATCCATTGGCTGGAATCACTTGCTTACCTCACAGTGCGTAGACCGAAGCTACTGATAGCACCATTGCCCAAAGGCCTCACAAGCGCTCTCGTGTTTTGAATGACCGAGAACTTCTTGTGGCACTGCATCAGAAACAAGATAGGCATCATGACTGGCTCAAGCGCCAAATGCAAAGCCTCTTGGTGGACGGATTCGCAATCTTGCCACCAAGAATGCCTTTGTTGCTCATGAAACCTGTCGGCGTACATGGAAAGGGCTGACGCTTATGTGCTTTGAGGATGATCTTCAAGAGGATGGCTTCTCTGAACGCTTCAAGTTTGACTCAACACCTCCAAGAAGGACTGTGTTGCGACGAACTCCGTCTCTTAAAGACACTGAGTTCTCCTCCTCTGCTGCAACTGTGAATGCCAGAGTGATCGATGACAAAGACGATGCTACTTCACCGCCCCCTACTTCTGCATGCATCGACACTGCCTCGAGTTCGTCTGCACCGCCTAACAACACCGACGACCCTGCTGCTTCACCTGCTCCTCATGGGAACGAGTAGATGCTCTATGTCTTCAAACCTTTTTGGTCCTTACTGACAAAAGGGGGAGAAGCATATGAGTTTGATAGTCTTCAAGCGGGTTCATATGGGCGGTAGTTTTATATTTTGCCTAGTGTTTACAACTCTTGTGTTTTGATACATTTGGTTCTTAGAGTTGTAACACTCAAACTCGATGGTCGTCTGCTACTTATTTGCTATTCTGTGGTGCGATGATAAATTCCGCATATGCAACGATAAATTCTGCACTTAGATCATTTTGCAGACGCCCATCTTTCATTATGCATGTCATTATCTTCACATACTTTTCATGCATGATGAATTGTCATCATAAGTTGAAGAGGATCTCCACAAGTACAACCTGCCATGTGCATTTGCATTCCAAAAGCAAATTACTTATATGCACATCTTCAGGGGGAGCCCTTGCAACTTATGAAGACAATCCCCTATCCTTTACAATTTCACATATTATATTCCTCGTTGAAAACTTCAACTAGTTTGTAATCAATCACCAAAAAGGGGGAGATTGTAAGTGCATCTAGTGCCACCCCTAGTTGGTTTTGGATTATTGACGACAAACCTAGTTAAGGGATTAATGTGTTTGTGAGAATTGCAGGATAACACAGGTAGAAGTCCCTCATTGATTCGGTTTTCCCACCAGAGATGACCCCTAAAAATGTAAGAAGACATTGAAGTCAAAGGTGGTATGTGAAGACATTCACATTGAAGACTATGACAAGAGAAGACATCTCATGAAGACTATGGAGCGCGAAGACTTAGTTCTTTCGCCGTTCTTTTTCTTCTTTGTTGAGTCATAGGAACCACCGTACTGTTAAGTGGGGTCCAAGAGAACCAGTCAGAATGACTGAAGTGATGCCTAACCAAAATCCTATGTCTTCGAGTGAAGACTATGAGAGCAAATCTTGTCCAGAGTTGGATAAGTCAGCTTTGCTTGTAGCCCAAGTAAAGTTGTCGTGTGTGTTTGAAATCTGACCGTTGGAACACGTGTCAGTTCCTTAGTGACCCAGGGTCATTTCGGACAAATCAGGTCGGGTTGCCTAGTGTATATAAATAGCCCACCCCCTACAACCATAAACGGTTGGCTGCTCAGAGTTAGTGTACAACTTTTGTCGTTTGAGAGCAACCCACCTCGAAGCCTTTGAGAGAGAATTCCTTGCGAGGATAAAGCCCTAAACACCCAGAGCCAAAGAGTGTTTGGCATCACTTAAGTCTTCCTGTCTGTGTGATCTGAAGACTTATTACACTTGAGGATTGTGAATCCTCCAGCCGGTTAGGCATCGCGTTCTGAGCATCCAAGAGTCATTGTGGATCGCCGGTGAACGAAGTCTGTGAAGGTTTGGAAGTCTAACTTGAAGACTTACCAGAGTGATTGGGAGAGGACTAGGTGTCCTTAGCTCAAGGGAAATAAGGTGAAGACGAGGTCTTATGATTTGAATCTCAGCCTCCCCAACCAGACGTACAGTTGTCACAGCAACTGGAACTGGTCCAACAAATCATTGTCTTCAACGAGTCACTGGTTTCATCCTTTCCTTCCCTTTACTTACTGTTGGTCCTTGTGAAGTCATTGTATGATTGCATTATCTTTTGTCTTCACTGAGTGACTACTTGTTCTGATTGGCTTCACAATATCTTCCTACCTGATCTTTACTGCCTAGCTGCTACCAGTCATTGTGCTTTCACTTCATTGAATACTTGACTATGGCTTGCCTAGTTTAGTCTACCTTCCGCTGCATGGTAATAGGTTTATTTCTATCATTTGTCTTCGAAACTTCCATGTTTTGAAGACTTTCATAAAAATCACCTACTCACCCCCCCTCTAGTCGATCACTACCACTTTCATCAGTGTTAATCTTTTGTCAAGCATCATGAGTGGATCCCTGCCATGAATTTTTTGCCATGTTGGAGTGCTGTAGCATGTTGTTCTTAATGCATTTAGGCGGTCTTGTGCTGATTATCGCAGACCGGTGCCATATTTGTTTTGCTTATTATTTCCAAACTGTGCATCCGATTCCGGTGACCTTTATATCGATTTCAACCGAAATCACCTCCCCTTTCTAGTGGCACTCTTGGTTTTCCAAGTTGAGGACATGTTCAATCATTCCATTCCAAATCATGCAAATGCATCACATACCGCATTCCGCATATCATACCATGTTCATGTGTTGGTTGTTTACTATGTTGTGTGCTTCTTTCCGGTGTTGCTTCTTCGGGTTGGTTCCGATAATGTCGTGTTTGTGAAGAACCGTTCGACTACGTCCGTTTGTCTTCTTTATGGACTCGTTCTTCTTCCTTGCGGGATTTCAGGCAAGATGACCATACCCTTGAAATCACTTCTATCTTTGCTTGCTAGATGCTTGCTCTTTTGCTATGCCTATGTTGCGATACCTACCACTTGCTTATCATGCCTCCCATATTGTTAAGCCAAGCCTCTAACCACCTTGTCCTAGCAAAACGTTGTTTGGCTATGTTACCGCTTTGCTCAGCCCCTCTTATAGCGTTGTTAGTTGCAGGTGAGGATTGGAGCTTGTTCCATGTTTGGAACATGGTTATTTTGTTGGGATATCACAATATCTCTTATTTAATTAATGCATCTATATACTTGGTAAAGGGTGGAAGGCTCGGCCTTATGCCTGGTGATTTGTTCCACTCTTGCCGCCCTAGTTTCCGTCATATCGGTGTTATGTTCCCGGATGTTGCGTTCCTTACACGGTTGGGTTATAATGGGAACCCCTTGACAGTTCACCTTGAATAAAACTCCTCCAGCAAGGCCCAACCTTGGTTTTACCATTTGCCTCACCACCACCTACTTTTCCCTTGGGAGTCGCTCTCTCGAGGGTCATCTTTATTTTAACCCCCCCGGGCCAGTGCTTGTCTAAGTGTTGGTCCGAACCGGGCGGCCTGCGGGGCCACCTCGGGGAAACTCGAGGGCTGGTTTTACTCGTAGCTTGACCTATCTGAGTGTGCCCTGAGAACAAGATATGTGCAGCTCCTATCGGGATTTGTCGGCACATTCAGGCGGCTTTGCTGGACTTGTTTTACCATTGTCGAGGATGTCTTGTAACCAGGATGCCGAGTCTGATCAGATTGTCTTGGGAGAAGGAATATCCTTCATGACCGTGAGAGCTTGTGATGGGCTAAGTTGGGACACCCCTACAGGGATTTGAACTTTCGAAAGTCGTGCCCGCGGTTATGGGCAGATGGGAATTTGTTAATGTCTGGTTGTAGAAAACCTGAAGTTGATCTTAATTAAAATACATCAACCGCGTGTGTAACCGTGATGGTCTCTTTCCGGCGGAGTCCGGGAAGTGAACACGGTGTTGGAGTTATGTTTGACGTAGGTTGTTCTAGGATCACTTCTTGATCATAGTTTGTTCGACCGTGCCTTTGTCTTCTCTTCTCGCTCTCTTTTGTGCATGTTAGCCACCATATATGCTAGTCGCTTGCTGCAGCTCCACCTCATACCTTTTACCCTACCTATGAGCTTAAATAGTCTTGATCGCGAGGGTGTGAGATTGCTGAGTCCCCGTGACTCACAAATACTTCCAAAACCAGCTTGCAGGTGCCGATGAGACCATGCAGGTGACGCAGCCAAGCTCAAAGAGGAGCTCTATGAAGATTTTGTCCTTTGTGTTGCTTTGTTCTAGTTGATCAGTAGTGGAGCCCAGTTGGGGTCGATCGGGGATCTGTGTAGCTTTTGGGGTAGTCTTCTTTTATTTTGGTTCCATAGTCGGACCTTGAGTGTATCTGGATGAATGTAATGTTTTATTCATGTATTGTGTGAAGTGGCGATTGTAAGCCATCTATGTATCTCTTTCCATTATGTATTACATGGGTTGTGTGAAGATTACCTGACTTGCGACATTGCTTACAATGCGGTTATGCCTCTAAATCGTGCTTCGACACGTGGGAGATATAGCCGCATCGTGGGCGTTACACCCCCTTTCCTTCTTCTTCTCCTCCCCTTCCTTCCCCTCTCCTACTTGGACTAGGAAAGAGGGGGGAATCCTACTTGGAGTAGGATTGCCCCCTTGGGCGCGCCTCCTCCCCTTGGCCGGCCCTCTCCTCCTCCCCCCTTTATATACGGAGGAGGGGGCACCCCATAGACACAACAATTGATCTCTTGATCTCTTAGTTGTGTGCGGTGCCCCCCTCCACCATATTCCAACTCGATAATATCGTAGTGGTGCTTAGGAAAACCCTGCGTCGGTAGCATCATCATCACTGTCACCACGCCGTTGTGCTGACGGAACTCTCCCTCAAAGCTCGGCTGGATCGGAGTTCGAGGGACGTCATCAAGCTGAACGTGTGCTGGACTCGGAGATCCCGTACGTTCGGTACTTGGATCGGTCGGATTGTGAAGACGTACGACTACATCAGCCGCGTTGTGCTAACGCTTCCGCTTTCGGTCTACGAGGGTACGTGGACAATACTCTCCCCTCTTGTTGCTATGCATCACCATGATCTTGCGTGCGCGTAGGAATTTTTTTGAAATTACTACGTTCCCCAACAGTGGCATCCAAGCTTGGTTTTATGCGTAGATGTTTATGCACGAGTAGAACACAAGTGAGTTGTGGACGATACAAGTCATACTGCTTACTAGCATGTTACACTTTGGTTTGGTGGTATTGTTGGATGAAGCGGCCCGGACCGACATTACGCGTACGCTTATGCGAGACTGGTTCTACCGACGTGCTTTGCACACAAGTGGCTGGCGAGTGTCAGTTTCTCCAACTTTAGTTGAACCGAGTGTGGCTACGCCCGGTCCTTGAGAAGGTTAAAAAAACACTAACTTGACGAACTATCATTATGGTTTTGATGCGTAGGTAAGAATGGTTCTTGCTCAGCCCGTAGCAGCCACGTAAAACTTTCAACAACAAAGTAGAAGACATCTAACTTGTTTTTGCAGGGCATGTTGTGATGTGATATGGTCAAGGCATGATGCTATATGTTATTGTATGAGATGATCATGTTTTGTAACCGAGTTATCGGCAACTAGCAGGAGCCATATGGTTGTCGCTTTATTGTATGCAATGTAATCACCCTGTAATGCTTTACTTTATCACTAAGCGGTAGCGATAGTCATAGAAGCATAAGTTGGCGAGACGACAACGATGCTACAATGGAGATCAAGGTGTTGCGCCGGTGACGATGGTGATCATGACGGTGCTTCGGAGATGGAGATCACAAGCACAAGATGATGATGGCCATATCATATCACTTATATTGATTGCATGTGATGTTTATCTTTTATGCATCTTATCTTGCTTTGATTGACGGTAGCATTACAAGATGATCTCTCACTAAATTTCAAGATAAAAGTGTTCTCCCTGAGTATGCACCGTTGCGAAAGTTCTTTGTGCTAAGACACCACATGATGATCGGGTGTGATAGGCTCTACGTTCAAATACAACAGGTGCAAAACAGTTGCACACGCGGAATGCTCAGGTTAAACTTGACGAGCCTAGCATATGCAGATATGGCCTCGGAACACTGAGACCGAAAGGTCGAGCGTGAATCATATAGTAGATATGATCAACGTAGTGATGTTCACCAATGAAACTAGTCCATCTCACGTGATGATCGGACATGGTTTAGTTGATTTGGATCACATGATCACTTAGATGATTATAGGGATGTCTATCTAATGGGAGTTCTTAAGTAATATGATTAACTGAACTTTAATTTATCATGAACTTAGTACCTGATAGTATTTTGCATGTCTATGTTGTTGTAGATAGATGGCTCGTGTTGTTGTTTCGTTGAATTTTAATGCGTTCCTTGAGAAAGCAAAGTTGAAAGATGATGGTAGCAATTACACAGACTGGGTCCATAACTTGAGGATTATCCTCATTGCTGCACAGAAGAATTATGTCCTAGAAGCACCGCTAGGTGCCAAACCTGCTGCAAGAGCAACACCAGATGTTATGAACGTCTGGCAGAGCAAAGCTGATGACTACTCGGTAGTTCAGTGTGCCATGCTTTACGGCTTAGAACATGGACTTCAACGACGTTTTGAACGTCATGGAGCATATGAGATGTTCCAGGAGTTGAAGTTAATATTTCAAGCAAATTCCCGGATTGAGAGATATGAAGTCTCCAATAAGTTCTACAGCTTCAAGATGGAGGAGAATAGTTTTGTCAGTGAACATATACTCAGAATGTCTTGGGTCAATAGTTGGGTTTGCCCGGCTCCTATGTTTTGGTGCCTTACGTTCCGCTATATCGGCTAAGGTAGCACTAGGAGAACCACTGCGATTGTGCCCCAGTTGAGCTGGGTCGAGCACCTTAGTGGAGAAAGCTAAAACTGACTGTCATGATGAAGCGAGAGCTGGTCTCTGTTCGAGAGGTTTTTTGAGTCCCTAAAGACTTATGCCGCTTAGGGCGAGGAGCCGGCTCTGTCCGGCCAAGGCGTGGATAGCGCCCCAAACTCGATCTTCCGAATACCAGGGGCTTCGCCGAAATTTAAAATTATAGAATTCTATGGCTAAGTGAGAGTGTTCACGCATTATAGTCCGATTGCCTTGTTCGTTGGGCTGAGCGCCTCCCTCAAAGGACCCAAACATGGGGAAAAGAGCGCTCAGGTTTATCCCCGAACACCCCAGCACTAGTGGCACGGGGGCAGAAGCCGACGGCTCTCCATCTCTCAGAATTGATAAACAGCCGCACAGAAGGTAATATTTTAAATTCCAACAGCATTGCTTAGCACATATAAACAAGTTTTCAGCGCACAGGACAAAACGAGCAAGTTTCACTCAAAAATTACATCCCTAGAACATTCATCCGCCATAAGGCAGGCACCCTTGAGAACATCCTTATAGTAATTCTCAGGCTTGCGATGCTCCTTCCCCGGCGGTGGCCCGTCCTTCACAAGCTTCTCAGCATCCAGCTTGCCCAAGTGCACCTTAGCACGGGCAAGGGCCCTATGGGCACCTTCAATGCAGACGGAGCGCTTGATGACTTCAAGCCTTGGACAGGCCTCCACCAGCCCCCGCACCAGCCCGAAATAGCTCCCAGGCAGAGCCCCTCCAGGCCACAGCCGAACAATGAGGCCCTTCATGGCCTGTTCAGCCGCCTTGTGGAGCTCGACCAGCTGCTTCAGCTGGTCGCTCAGGGGCACGGGGTGTCCGGCCTCAGCATACTGAGACCAAAACACCTTCTCTATCGAGCTGCCCTCCTCGGCTCGATAGAATGCGGCGGCATCGGACACACTCTGGGGAAGATCTGCGAACACTCCTGGAAAGCTCCGGATTCGGGTAAGTAACAAGTAACTCACGTTTATGTGTTCGCTTTGCATAAAGAATGCCTTACACGCCGCTATCTTCTTCACCTCGTCCAACTCTTGGAGGGTCTTCTGGGATTCGGCCTTGGCAGACTTGGCATTTTCAATAGCCACCGCGAGCTTGGACGCTCGCGTCTTTGAGTCAAACTCCAAACTCTCATGTTTTTCCATGAGAGCCTGGAGCTCTTGCCGCACCTTGCCAACCTCGGCCTCATACTTCTCCCGCTCGGTGCGCTCCGAGGCCGCCCTCTTCTCGGCCTCGACCAGCGCTTGCTTAAGGGTCGCCACTTCAGACGTGGCCCCTACAATAGCCATGATAATCCTGTCATTCTTTGCAATTGCACCTTTTTATATATATTTAAAAACAAGGTATTTCTTACCTTCATTGTCCTCGAGCTGCTTCTTGGCACGCCCGAGCTCTTGCTCGGACCGCTCGAGGTTCTGCTTTAGCGTGTCCACTTCCGCAGTCAGTAAGGCGGACGCAAGCAGAGAAGCCTGCATATGCATATTGACTCATTTTTGTTAGACTCCTGCGAATTTTATTTGATCCTCTATTCGGCTTTTCTTCTCGAACGCCAAACAGAGCATCAGGGGCTACTGTCTATGCGGTAATATTATTTACACATTCTTTACTTACATCAAAGCCTGTTAAAAGGCTAGTACAAGCTTCAGTCAGCCCGCTCTTGGCGGACTGAACCTTTTGGACCACCGCACTCATAATAGTGCGGTGCTCCTCGTCGATGGAGGCGCCTTGGAGCGCCTCCAACATATTGTCCGGCGCCTCCGGTTGGACGGGGGCCACCGGCACGGTGGACTTGCTCCTCTTGGAAGGAGGTCCCCCGCCAGACTCTGGAACCTTTGAAGGTTCCGGAGCGGTGTCCGGCCTAGAGCCGGACTTGGAGCCCTGGGGGGTTTCATCCCCTTTGCTCCTGGAGTCCGGGAGGTTGCCTTGCGGCGCCTCCAGGACCACCTCCTCCTGGCTTGGAACCTGTTGGGACAACACTTCGGTGTCATCCGTAGGGTGGGGGGAGGAAGCCGTCGGAAGCGAGTTCACATCTGACGAGTCCAGTGAGCCGCTCGACGACGCGTCGAGCCGGTCTTTGGGTGGGCTGCATAAACATATTCGACGTAAGGGAAAGCTGTGCAATAAACGAATACTATGAATTACTCTGGTATCCAAATACTTATGATTTTGCCATGGGCTTGGCCCTGGGCTACCACTCCTCTCCGCCGTCGTCGGCATCGGTGGAGTAGTCCGGAGGAAGGGTTTTCCCCTTCTTGGACCCTCCGGCCTCCCCAGAGAGGGCGGCCTTCCTTTTCTTCTCTCCTCCCACTGGAGGGGGAGAGGTCTCTTCTTCTTCCTCCTCGTCTTCACGGGAGGAATGCGCCTCGGAACCATCGGATGATGGATCCGACACCTCCTGGCGCCGGGCACTCTTTCGAGTCCCCGAGGCCTTTTTCGCGACCTTCTTCTCCGGCACCACATAGGGTGCCGGAACCAGCAGCTTCGCCAAGCGAGAGTCCGCTGGGCCTTCGGGCAAAGGAGCCGGACAGTTGATCTGTCCGGATGTCACCTGCCAATCCTGTCAAAGGTAAGGGAGCTTAGACCCCTCATGGAGTCAAACTATGAAAAACTGATACCCTGTAAAAGGAAAAAACAGCTTACCGCGAGAGCGTGACGCTGCGCACTGAATCCGCGATCCTCGGTAGCAGATGCGGGAGCCTCGGCGCCCTTGAAAATCACCTTCCAGGCATCTTCGTACGTCGTCTTGAAGAGCCTGCTCAGAGTTTGGTGCCGCGCTGGGTCAAACTCCCACAGGTTGAAAGCCCGTTGTTAACACGGGAGGATCAAGCGGATGAGCATAACCTGGACTACGTTGACAAGTTTGAGCTTCTTGTCCACCAGGGTTTGGACGCATGTTTGGAGTCCAGTCAGCTCTCCCTTCTTACCCCATGACAGGCCCGTCTCCTTCCAGGAGGTGAGCCGCGTAGGGGTCCGGATCGAAACTCAGGGGGTGCGACCCATTCGGCGTCGCGTGGCTCGGTGATGTAAAACCACCCCGATTGCCACCCCTTCAGGGTCTCCACAAAGGAGCCCTCGAGCCATAGGACATTGGCCATCTTGCCCACCATGGTGCCTCCGCACTCCGCCTGGTTGCCATGCACCACCTTCCGCTTGACATTGAAAGTCTTGAGCCATAGGCCGAAATGGGGGCGGATGCGGAGGAAGGCCTCGCACACGACAATAAACGCCGAGATGTTGAGGACGAAGTTCGGGGCCAGATCATGGAAATCCAGGCCGTAGTAGAACATGAGCCCCCGGACAAATGGGTGGAGAGGGAAGCCTAGTCCGCGGAGGAAATGGGGGAGGAACACCACCCTCTCATGGGGCCTAGGGGTGGGGATGAGCTGCCCCTTTTCGGGAAGCCGGTACGCGATGTCGTTAGACAGGTATCCGGCCTTCCTCAGCTTTTTGATGTGTCCCTCCGTGATGGAGGAGACCATCCACTTGCCTCCCGCTCCGGACATGGCTGGAGAAGGTTGAGGTGGGGAGTGCGGACTTGGGCGCTGGAGCTCGAGTGCGCAAGAATGGATAGGCGAAGGAGGAAGAAGGCGTAGGTGAAAAGGTGGATCCTTATCCCCTTATACGGGTGGATGCAACTACATGTCCCCACCAGCCTGGTAAAACTCGCTTAGCTCCAAGCGCCGTAATCAATGGCGCGGTTGTGTTACCCACGCCCATATTGATGAGAATCCCGGGATAAGGTGACACGATCTCTACTTTAACAATACGTGCCAAGGAAACCGCCTCGCATGACACGCTGAGGTGGGATAATGAAACGACTCGGATAAAGGCTTGGCCATGGTGTGTCACGCTACGGAATATGCCAGCAGATTAGATTTGTGTAAATATTATCCTCTCTATGGCAGAATGTGGAAACTTATTTTGCAAAGCTGGACACTATCTTTGTGTTCAAAATCTTCTATGAAGTACTTGGAGGAGGAACCCGCCTTGCAATGCCGAAGACAATCTGCGCGCCGGACTCGTCGTCATTGAAGCCTGGTTCAGGGGCTACTAAGGGAGTCCTGGATTAGGGGGTGTTCGGATAGCCAGACTATACCTTCAGCCGGACTCCTGGACTATGAAGATACAAGATTGAAGACTCTGTCCCGTGTCCGGAAGGGACTTTCCTTGGCGTGGAAGGCAAGCTTGGTGATACGGATATGCAGATCTCCTACCACTGTAACCGACTTTGTGTAACCCTAACCCTCTCCTGTGTCTATATAAACCAGGGGGTTTTAGTCCGTAGGATAATGTACACAACAACAATCATACCATAGGCTAGCTTCTAGGGTTTAGCCTCTTTGATCTCGTGGTAGATCTACTCTTGTACTACCCATATCATCAATATTAATCAAGCAGGACGTAGGGTTTTACCTCCATCGAGAGGGCCCGAACCTGGGTAAAACTTCGTGTCCCTTGCCTCCTGTTACCATCCGGCCTAGACGCACAGTTCGGGACCCCCTACCCGAGATCCGCCGGTTTTGACACCGACACCTATACTTTTGGGTTATCAATAATATATTCTGGCGCCGTTGCCGGGGAGCATAGCTCTATTCTTTGAGTCACTTGGGATTTATATCTTCTTATCATTATGAAGAACTTGAGAGATCCAAAAACCAAGATTTATCCCTCAACTACGAGGGAGGTAAGGAACTGCCATCTAGCTCTGCACTTGATTCACCTTCTGTTTTGAGTAATCTTGCGACACCTAAACCTGTTTCTGCTATTAATTCTGATATGTCGCATATTATTGATGATGCCACTTCTGCTATGCATGATACTTATGATGAAACTACTTCTATGCTTGATACTACTGTGCCACTTGGTGAATTTCTTGATGAACAACTCGCTAGGGCTAGAGAGAATGAAATTATTGAAACTGATAATACTGATGAAAGTGATTATGAAGGCTCTCCTAATAAATATGAATTACCTGTTGTGCCTGAGAGCTATGTTATGGATGAAGAAACTAAAAGATACATTCTTGCTTGCAATGGTAGAAGTGATCTTAAGAAATTATTAGCTAAGCTTAAACAAAAAACTCTGAATGCTAGAATGAAATATGATCCTGCTTATGCTACTTCACCCATCTTTGTTACTGATATGGATTATGAATTCTCTATTGATCCTGATATAATTACTTTGGTTGAATCTAATCCTTTTTATGGCTATGAATCTGAAACTGTTGTGGCACATCTTACTAAATTAAATGATATAGCAACCCTGTTCACTAATGATGAGAGAACTCGCTACTTTTATATCCTTAAAATATTTCCGTTCTCATTAAAGGATGATGCTAAGATATGGTTTAATTCTCTTGATCCTGGTTGTGTGCGTAGTCCCCAGGATATGATTTATTACTTCTCTGCTAAATATTTCCCTGCTCATAAGAAACAAGCTACCTTAAGGGATATATATAATTTTGTGCAAATTGAAGAAGAGAGTCTCCCACAAGCTTGGGGGAGGCTTCTCCAATTACTTAATGCTTTGCCTGATCATCCTCTTAAGAAGAATGAAATACTTGATATCTTTTATAATGGACTAACTGATGCTTCCATAGATTACCTGGATAGTTGTGCTGGTTCTGTTTTCAGGGAAAGGACACTAGATGAAGCTGAAATTTTATTGAATAATATGTTGACAAATGAAAATAATTGGACACTCCCTGAGCCAACTCCTGAGCCTATTCCTAAACCAACTCCGAAGAAAAGGGGTGTTCTATTTCTCAGTCCTGAAGATATGCAAGAGGCAAAGAAATCCATGAAAGAAAAGGGTACTAAAGCTGAAGATGTTAAGAATTTACCTCCTATTGAAGAAATACATGGTCTTAATTTACCGCCTATTGAAGAAACACATGGTCTTGATAACCTGACACAGGTAGTAAAGGTAAATTCTCTCTATAGATATGATAAAGCTGAAATCCCTCGTACTAAGTTTGCTAGCCAATGTTTGGATGAGTTTGATAACTTTATGGTTAAGCAAGAAGACTTCAATGCTTATTTTGGTAGACAATTGAAACAAAATGCTTATATGATTGAACACTTGGGTGATTATATGTCTAGAGTTAAAGGTGAACTTAAACTCATTAGTAAACATGCTTCTATGGTTACCACTCAAGTAGAACAAGTACTTAAAGCTCAGAATGATTTTCTCAATGAATTAAATAGTAAGAAAAATGATAATGTTGTTAGAGTTATGACTAGAGGTGTTAAAATGACCCAGGAACCCTTGTATCCTGAAGGCCACCCTAAGAGAATTGAGCAAGATTCTCAAAGAAAAAATATAGATGCACCTAGTCCTTCTAAGAGGATGAAAAAGAAAAATGATAGGACTTTGCATGCTTCTAGTGAACCTGTTATTGACACACCTGAGAATCCCAATGATATCTCTATTTCTAATGCTGAAACACAATCTGGTAATGAACATGAAACTAGTGATAATGTTAATGATAATGTTCATGTTGATGCTCAACCTAGCAATTATAATGATGTAGAAGCTCAACCTGCTGTTGATCTTGATAACCCACAATCAAAGAATCAATGTTATGATAAAAGAGACTTTGTTGCTAGGAAACACGGTAAGGAAAGAGAGCCTTGGATTCAGAAACCCATGCCTTTTCCTCCTAAGCCATCCAAGAAAAAGGATGATGAGGATTTTGAGCGCTTTGCTGAAATGATTAGACCTATCTTTTTGCGTATGCGTTTGAATGATATGCTTAAAATGAATCCTTATGCTAAGTACATGATAGATATTGTTACTAATAAAAGAAAGATACCGGAAGTTGAAACTTCCACCATGCTTGCTAATTATACTTTTAAAGGTGGAATACCTAAGAAACTAGGAGATCCCGGAGTACCAACTATACCATGCTCCATTAAAAGAAACTATGTTAAAACTGCTTTATGTGATCTTGGAGCCGGTGTTAGTGTTATGCCTCTCTCTTTATATCGTAGACTTGATTTGGATAAGTTGACACCTACTGAAATATCTTTGCAAATGGCTGATAAATCAACTTCTATACCTATCGGTATTTGTGAGGATGTGCCTGTTGTGGTTGCAAACGTTACTATTTTAACGGACTTTGTTATTCTTGATATTCCCGAGGACGATAGTATGTCTATTATTCTTGGAAGACCCTTTTTGAATACTGCAGGGGCTGTTATTGATTGCACCAAAGGCAATGTCACTTTTCATGTTAATGGTAATGAGCATACGGTACACTTTCCGAGGAAACAACCTCAAGTTCATAGTATTAATTCTATTGGAAAAGTTCCATCGATTATTTTTGGAGGTTTTGAATTTCCTCTTCCTACTGTCAAGAAGAAATATGATATTCTAATTATTGGGGATGTGCATATCCCCGTTAAGGTAACATAGTGTTATTCGAAATTTCTCTGGTTCCATGTTATTCGGGATGAGTTTGTTAACAAGACTTGATCAACCTTGTTAATGGATTCCTTTTGATGATCATGAGATGGATGAAGTTAGAAAGCACAACCTTCTGTGCCCTCCTTTTACTTTCTGTTATTTATATTAAATAAAATAAAATTAGTATTTTCTGTCAATTATCTGAATTATCCGTGCAATATAAAAATACCCCAAGAAATAAAAGTTCTCCAAATGCCCTAAAATTTAAATATGATTTTTTTATGGAATATTTGAGAATATTTGGCACTGAGAACACACCAGGGGGGCATCCACCTGGCCACGAGGGTGGAGGGCGCGCCCTACCCCCTAGGCACGCCCCCTGCCTCATGGGCCCATGGTGGACCTCCTTCACTTATTCCTGCACCCACACACTCCTTCTTCCTCCCACAAACACCATTATCCAGCTCAAGCACGAGTTCTAGCTCATTTTGCTGCGATTTTCGATCTCCTTGCTCAAAGCACCTCTCACAAAACTGCTTTGGGGGATTGTTCCTTGGTATGTGACTCCTCCATTGGTCCAATTAGTTTTTGTTCTAGTGCTTTATTCATTGCAAATTTGCGCTGCCTAGGTGACCGTGTTCTTGAGCTTGCATGTAAATTTTTTATGGTTCCAAGTAGTTCTAATGCATGATACAGGCTCTAGGCACTTGTAGGAGTAGTTGTTATCAATTTTGTCGAGTTTGGTTTACTTTTATTTGAAGTTACTAAAAATTTCAGAATTTTTCAGAAAATAATGAAGAGATTTTTGAGGGGCTCATCGAGCCGAAGCTCGAAGGAAAAGTAAAATGAAGAAGCAGAGAGGCCCAAATATAATCTGCCTTGCACCGCGGAGGTTCAGCCGTGTGAATGGCCTTCCGATGATTTCTTGAGAGCAGCCGGGATTTATGATGATTTTTATGAATTGGCTAAGAATGCAGGCCTCACCGACTTCCTCCGCGACCAATGCGAATAGCCAGTACCTCGTCTCGCCGGAGGCTATTCACGCCTACTGGAACCCTACATCAGCCACAGAGCCAGAGTCGGAAACACAATTTGATCCTCCATGACAGTCTAATTACCAGTGGGATCCAGAGATGATTGCCGACCAGTGGCAATCAGAGTCTTCTTCTTCGCAGTACGACCCCAACTATTACTTTGGATATCCGCCAGGCCAGCCGTGGCCATAGACCAACTTAGGCCAAAATCCTAAGCTTGGGGGAGTACGTATTTCTCACCGACATTACATTCATGTTCACACACTCATTGCTAGATGTCGGTGTTCATACTTTTTCATTGTATTATCCATGCTAGTTTATTTCCTTTTTATGCTTTCTTCTTGTGTGTTTGATAAACCTTAAGAAAAACAAAAAAAATAGTTGTAGCTTTTAATTAGTCTACTTCCCATGCTTGTAGTAGTAATTAAAAAGAAAACCCCAAAAGATTTCATGTTCTTCTTTTGCTTGTTGGGAGCTTTCCCGTGTAAATAGTTTTATTTCTTTTCTTTGGGGGTTGATAGGAGAAGACCATGATTAAATTGTTGAAGTGACTCCTATATGCATTATTGTTGATCTGACAAAAGAGTCCATATTGCCTTGTCTTCTCCTGTTTATTGAATGCTTGCAGATTCCAGCTTAGTCCAATGCACATGCACTATTATTATTATTCACATCATTCGGTCGTGCAAGTGAAAGGCAATTATGACGATATATGATGGACTGATTGAGATGGGAGAAGCTGGTATGAACTCGACCTCTCTTGTTTTTGTAAATATGATTAGTTCATTGTTCCTGATTTAGCCTATTATGAATAAACATGTTTGCAATGACAATTAGAGATTATAGTTGCTTATGCCATGCTTAATTAGCTAGGAGCTTATAATGGTTTACCTTGCATGCCAACATGCTATTAAAATGGTTGTGATGTGGTATGATAGGGTGGTATCCTCATTTGAACGATTCGAGTGGCTTGACTTGGCACATGTTCACGCATGTAGTTGAAACAAAATCAGCATAGCCTCTACGATATTTATGTTCATGGTGCATTATATCCTACTCATGCTTACATTCGGTGTTGATTAATTTTAATGCATGTTCATGACTGTTGTCGCTCTCTAGCTGGTCACTTCCCAGTCTTTTTCTAACCTTCACTTGTACTAAGAGGGAATACTTCTTGTGCATCCAATCCCATAAACCCCAAAGTTGTTCCATATGAGTCCACCATACCTACCTATATACGGTATCTACCTGCCGTTCCAAGTAAATTTGTATGTGCCAAACTCTAAACCTTCAAATAACATTCTGTTGTGTATGCTCGAATAGCTCATGTATCAACAAGGGTTGTCCGTATCTTCCATGTTAGGCGGGTTATTCTCAAGAGGAGTGGACTCCACTCCTCACTCACAAGAAAATGGCTGGTCAGCGGGATGCCCAGTCCCATGCTTTATGCAACTTAAATCAAAATAATTGCAAACAAAACTCCCCCGAGACTGTTGTTAGTTGTAGGCACTCGTTGTTTCGAGCAAGCCATGGATTGATGTTTGTTGGTGGAGGGGGAGTATAAACTTTACCATTCTGTTTGGGAACCGCCTATAATGTGTGTAGCATGGAAGATATAGCCATCTCTTGGTTGTTATGTTGACAATGAAAGTATACCGCTCAAAATATTATTCATCTCTATTTCAAAACCGAGCTCTGGCGGCTCTAAAAATCCCTGCTTCCCTCTGCGAAGTGCCTATCCATTTACTTTTATGTTGAGTCATCATCCTCTTATTAAAAAGCACCAGTTGGAGAGCACCGCTGTCTTTTGCATCCATTACTGTTAGTTTACATTGAGTGTGACTTGACTGGATCTCTTTTACCATGAATTACAATGTCTAGTCAATCCTTGATCTTTAAAGGTGCTCTGCATTTATGTTTTGCGGTCTCAGAAAGGGCTAGCGAGATACCATCTTGTTATATCATATTATGATTGTTTTGAAGAAGTGTTATCACCCGAGATTTATTAGTATTGCTCGCTAGTTGATTATGCCATTGATATGAGTAAACATGAGACCTAAGCGTTATTGTGAATATGGTTAGTTTATAATCTTTGCTAAAAACTTGAATGCTGGCTTTACATATTTACAACAACAAGAGCAAACAGAGTTTGTAAAAGTTTTTCCTTATCACTTTCAGTTTGTCAACTGAATTGCTTGAGGACAAGCAAAGGTTTAAGCTTGGGGGAGTTGATACGTCTCCGTCGTATCTACTTTTCCAAACACTTTTGCCCTTGTTTTGGACTCTAACTTGCATGATTTGAATGGAACTAACCCAGACTGATGTTGTTTTCAGTAGAATTGCCATGGTGTTATTTATGTGCAGAAACAAAAGTTCTCGGAATGACCTGAAACTTCACGGAGACTATTTTTGTAAATAATAAAAAAACTGGCAAAAGATCAAGACCAGGGGGCCCACACCCTAGCCACGAGGGTGGGGGCGCGCCTACCCCCCTGGGCGTGCCCCCCTACCTCGTGGGCCCCTGGAGCTCCTCCGACCTCAACTCCAACTCTATATATTCGTGTTCGGAGAGGAAAAAATCAAGGAGAAAGATTCATCGTGTTTTACGATACGGAGCCGCCGCCAAGCCCTAAACTCTCTCGGGAGGGCTGATCTGGAGTCCGTTCGGGGCTGCGGAGAGAGGAATCCGTTGCCGTCGTCATCATCAACCATCCTCCATCACCAATTTCATGATGCTCACCGCCGTGTGTGAGTAATTCCATCGTAGGCTTGCTGTATGGTGATGGGTTGGATGAGATTTATCATGTAATCGAGTTTGTTTTGTTAGGGTTTGATCCCTAGTATCCACTACGTTCTGAGATTGATGTTGCTATGACTTTGCTATGCTTAATGCTTGTCACTAGGGCCCGAGTGCCATGATTTCAGATCTAAACCTATTATGTTTTCATGAATATATGTGAGTTCTTGATCCTATCTTGCAAGTCTATAGTCACCTACTATGTGTAATGATCCGGCAACCCCGAAGTGACAATAGTCAGGACCACTCCCGGTGATGACCGTAGTTTGAGGAGTTCATGTATTCACTATGTCTTAATGCTTTGGTCCAGTACTCTATTAAAAGGAGGCCTTAATATCCCTTAGTTTCCGCTAGGACCCCGCTGCCACGGGAGGGTAGGACAAAAGATGTCATGCAAGTTCTTTTCCATAAGCACGTATGACTATATTCGGAATACATGCCTACATTACATTGATGAATTGGAGCTAGTTCTGTGTCACCCTAGGTTATGACTGTTACATGATGAACCACATCCGGCATAATTCTCCATCACTGATCCATTGACTACGAGCTTTCCATATATTGTTCTTCGCTTATTTACTTTTCCGTTGCTATTGTTATCATCACTACAAAATACCAAAAACATTACTTTTTCTATCATTACCTTTTGCTACCGTTACCACTACTATCATATTACTTTGCTACTATACACTTTGCTGCAGATACTAAGTTTCCAAGTGTGGTTGAATTGACAACTCAGCTGCTAATACTTGAGAATATTCTTTGGCTCCCCTTGTGTCGAATCAATAAATTTGGGTTGAATACTCTACCCTCAAAAACTGATGCGATCCCCTATACTTGTGGGTTATTATGAAGCGAGCAACAAATTTGTTCGAGATCATACATACTGATGTATGTGGTCCGATGAATATTGAGGCTCACGGTGGGTATCATTATTTTCTCACCTTCGCGGATGATTTGAGCAGATATGGGTATATCTACTTAATGAAACATAAGTCTGAAACATTTGAAAAGTTCAAAGAATTTCAGAGTGAAGTGGAAAATCATCGTAACAAGAAAATAAAGTTTCTACAATCTGATCGTGGAGGAGAATATTTGAATTACGAGTTTGGTCTACATTTGAAACAATGCGGAATAGTTTCGCAACTCACGCCACCCGGAACATCACAGCGTAATGGTGTGTACAAACGTCGTAATCGTACTTTACTAGATATGGTGCGATCTATGATGTCTCTTACTGATTTACCGCTATCATTTTGGGGTTATGCTCTAGAGACGGTTGCATTCACGTTAAATAGGGCACCATCGAAATCTGTTGAGACGATGCCTTATGAACTGTGGTTTGGCAAGAAACCAAAGTTGTCGTTTCTTAAAGTTTGGGGCTGCGATGCTTATGTGAAAAAGCTTCAACCTGATAAGCTCGAACCCAAACCGGAGAAATGTGTCTTCATAGGATACCCAAAGGAAACTGTTGGGTACACCTTCTATCACAGATCTGAAGGCAAGACTTTTGTTGCTAAATTTGGATCCTTTCTAGACAAGGAGTTTCTCTCGAAAGAAGTGAATGGGAGGAAAGTAGAACTTGATGAGGTAACTGTACCTACTCCCTTATTGGAAAGTAGTTCATCACAAAAGCCAGTTCCTGTGACACCTACACCGATTAGTGAGGAAACTAATGATGCTGATCGTGAAACTTTAGATCAAGTTACTACCGAACCTCATAGGTCAACCAGAGTAAGATCCGCACCAGAGTGGTACGGTAATCCTATTCTGGAGGTCATGTTACTAGACCATGACGAACCTATGAACTATGAGGAAGCGATGATGAGCCCAGATTCCGCAAAATGGCTTGAGGCCATGAAATCTGAGATGGGATCCATGTATGAGAACAAAGTGTGGACTTTGGTTGACTTGCCCGATGATCGACAAGCCATCGAGAATAAATGGATCTTCAAGAAGAAGACAGACGCTGACGGTAATATTACTGTCTACAAAGCTCGACTTGTTACAAAAGATTTTCGACAAGTTCAAGGAGTTGACTACGATGAGACCTTACCACCCGTAGCGATGCTTAAGTCCGTCCGAATCATGTTAGAAATAGCCGCATTTTATGATTATGAAATTTGGCAAATGGATGTAAAGACTACATTCCTGAATGGATTTCTGGAAGAAGAGTTGCATATGATGCAACCTGAAGGTTTTATCGATCCAAAGGGTGCTAACAAAGTGTGCAAGCTCCAGCGATCCATTTATGGACGGGTACAAACCTCTCGGAGTTGGAATAAACGCTTTGATAGTGTGATCAAAGCATATGGTTTTATACAGACTTTTGGAGAAGCCTATATTTACAAGAAAGTGAGTGGGAGCTCTGTAGCATTTCTAATCTTATATGTGGATGACATATTGTTGATTGGAAATGATATAGAATTTCCGGATAACATAAAAGGATACTTGAATAAGAGTTTTTCAATGAAGGACCTCGGTGAAGCTTCTTACATATTGGGCATCAAGATCTATAGGGATAGATCAAGACGCTTAATTGGACTTTCACAAAGCACATGCCTTGACAAAGTTTTGAAGAAGTTCAAAATGGATCAGGCAAAGAAAGGGTTCTTGCCTGTGTTACAAGGTGTGAAATTGAGTAAGACTCCATGCTCGACCACGGCAGAAGATAGAGAGAAAATGAAAGATGTTCCCTATGCTTCAGCCATAGGCTCTATCATGTATGGAATGTTGTGTACCAGACCTGATGTGTGCCTTACTATTAGTTTAGCGAGGAGGTACCAAAGTAATCCAGGAGTGGATCACTGGACAGCGGTCAAGAACATCCTGAAATACCTGAAAAGGACTAAGGATATGTTTCTCGTTTATGGAGGTGACAAAGAGCTCATCATAAATGGTTACGTTGATGCAAGCTTTGGCACTGATCAGACGATTCTAAATCGCAAACCGGGTACGTATTTATATTAAACGGTGGAGCTATCAGTTGGAGCAGTTCTAAACAAAGCATCGTGGCGGGATCTACGTGTGAAGCGGAGTACATTGCTGCTTCGGAAGCAACAAATGAAGGAGTCTGGATGAAGGAGTTCATATCCGATCTAGGTGTCATACCTAGTGCATCGGGTCCAATGAAAATCTTTTGTGACAATACTAGTGCAATTGCCTTGGCAAAGGAATCCAGATTTCACAAGAGAACCAAGCACATCAAGGGACGCTTCAACTCCATCCGGGATCAAGTCCAGGTGGGAGACATAGAGATTTGCAAGATACATACGGATCTAAATGTTGCACACCCATTGACTAAGCCTCTCTCACGAGAAAAACATGATCAACACCAATACTCCACGGGTGTTAGAATCATTACTGTGTAATCTAGATTATTGACTCTAGTGCAAGTGGGAGACTGAAGGAAATATGCCCTAGAGGCAATAATAAAGTTATTATTTATTTCCTTATATCGTGATAATGTTTATTATTCATGCTAGAATTTTATTAATCGGAAACATGATACATGTGTGAATACATAGACAAACAGAGTGTCACTAGTATGCCTCTACTTGACTAGCTCCTTAATCAAAGATGGTTATGTTTCCTAGCCATAGACATGAGTTGTCATTTGATTAATGGGATCACATCATTAGGAGAATGATGTGATTGACTTGACCCATTCCGTTAGCTTAGCACTTGATCGTTTAGTATGTTGCTATTGCTTTCTTCATGACTTATACATGTTCCTATGACTATGAGATTATGCAACTCCCGTTTACCGGAGGAACACTTTGTGTGCTACCAAACGTCACAACGTAACTGGGTGATTATAAAGGTGCTCTACAGGTGTCTCCAAAGGTACTTGTTGGGTTGGCGTATTTCGAGATTAGGATTTGTCACTCCGGTTATCGGAGAGGTATCTCTGGGCCCACTCGGTAATGCACATCACTATAAGCCTTGCAAGCATTGTTACTAATAAGTTAGTTGCGACATGATGTATTACGGAACGAGTAAAGAGACTTGCCAGTAATGAGATTGAACTAGGTATTGAGATACCGATGATCGAATATCAGGCAAGTAACATACCGATGACAAAGGGAACAACGTATGTTATTATGCGGTTTGACTGATAAAGATCTTCGTAGAATATGTAGGAGCCAATATGAGCATCCAGGTTCCTCTATTGGTTATTGACCGGAGACGTGTCTTGGTCATGTCTACATAGTTCTCAAACCCGTAGGGTCCACACGCTTAAAGTTAGATGACGATCGAAATTATGAGTTTTGTGTTTTGATGTACCGAAGGTAGTTCGGAGTCCCGGATGTGATCACGGACATGATGAGGTGTCTCGAAATGGTCGAGACGTTAAGATTGATATATTAGAATGTTATATTCGGACATCGAATGAGTTCCGGGGGTTATCGGATAAATACCGGAGAAACCGGGAGGTTACCGGAACCTCCCGGGGGGTTAGTGGGCCTCATGGGCCCAAGTGGTGGAAGAGAAGAGGCGGCCAGCTAGGGGCGCGTGGCCCCCCTAGCCCAAACCAAATTGGACTAGGGGGGCGGCCCCCCTT
Source organism: Triticum aestivum (assembly GCF_018294505.1). Classification (NCBI taxonomy): domain Eukaryota; kingdom Viridiplantae; phylum Streptophyta; class Magnoliopsida; order Poales; family Poaceae; genus Triticum; species Triticum aestivum. The sequence goes on from NC_057794.1 coordinate 330,375,558, forward strand.
TCCTTCTTCTCCTCCCCGTCCTTCCCCTCTCCTACTTGGACTAGGAAAGAGGGGGCAATCCTACTTGGAGTAGGATTGCCCCCTTGGGCGCACCTCCTCCCCTTGGCCGGCCCTCTCCTCCTCCCCCTTTATATACGGAGGAGGGGGCACCCCATAGACACAAAAATTGATCTCTTGATCTCTTAGTCGTGTGCGGTGCCCCCCTCCACCATATTCCACCTCGATAATATCGTAGTGGTGCTTAGGCGAAGCCCTGCGTCGGTAGCATCATCATCACTGTCACCACGCCATCGTGCTGATGGAACTCTCCCTCAAAGCTTGGCTGGATCGGACTTTGAGGGTCGTCATCGAGCTGAACGTGTGCTGAACTCAGAGGTGTCGTACGTTCGGTACTTGGATCGGTCGAATCGTGAAGATGTACGACTACATCAACCGTGTTGTGCTAACGCTTCCGCTTTCGGTCTACGAGGGTACGTGGACAATACTCTCCCCTCTCGTTGCTATGCATCACCATGATCTTGCGTGTGCGTAGGAAATTTTTTGAAATTACTATGTTCCCCAACAGATCTTGCGTGTGCG
>NC_057794.1:330376574-330405046 GCF_018294505.1 Triticum aestivum
GTGTTTGACGAAATGGCCGGAAGGTATGCATCTTCGGTCATGGCAATTTTCTTTGATTTACGTAATTTTGCGATAGCTCGTGACTTGTTGTCGTTCACTATAGCGGTGGTTCGAACAATGCAACTGCCGAGTTCATGAACTTGTTGGACACCAACGCCGTTGACATTGATCAAGCCCCGTTCGCCACATTCGACTACAATGAAACGGAGGGCAGCGTGGACGATCATGGCTGTGAGGAGGAATTAGAGGAGATCGAAGCAGAAGCGTATGAGCAATCGCAAACAAAAACTAGGAAAGGCCAGAGATCAAAGAACTACACGATCTTGGAAGATCAAGTTCTGATCAATGCGTGGAGTGCGGTGTCTCTTGATGCATGCACAGGTACTTCTCAAACCGCCAAGAGGTATTGGCAAAGGATCGAGGATCAATACTTCCGCATGATGGCAAAGTACCCCAATAGGACTCCACGCACATTTTAGTCGCTTCAAGGGCATTGGGAGGTGATCAAGCCTATGTGTAGCCGTTGGGCAGCTTGCTTGGAGCAAGTATGCAATGCACCTCCAAGTGGAACCATGAAATCCGACTATGTGAGTTTGTTTTGCCTTTGTTCAAGTTGTGCATCATCATATTTGCATCATAGGAAATGATTGCATCATTTCACTTTGTTCACATTGTGTAGGACAAGATTGCCCAACATAGATACAAAGACATGGAAGCTTCGGAAGGCAAATTCTTCAAACTAGAGCATTGTTGGGACTTGCTCCAAAAGTGCGATAAGTGGAAGTTGATCGACAAAGAATCCCCACCGAAGAGAGGCTCACTTAAAAACATGGATGAAGATGAGATGATGATGGCCCAAGAAATTTGTACAAGCCCGATGGCGACGAGAAGACTAAGGAGAAGATGAAGAGAGAGCAAGAAGCATCGAGCTTGAGGGAGAATATTGATGCCATGGTGCAATCAAACGAGTTGATGTTGTTGAAGTCGTTGGAGATCAAAAAAGAGTTGGCCAAGAAGAAGGCAAAGGAGAAGCAAGAAAAGTGGCAATTGCTCAAGGAAGAGGGGTTGCGCAAAGCGGCCATTGAGGAGAGAAGAGCACGCGCCGCTGAAAACAAAGCCATGTCCAAGTTCCTCGCCGAAGAGAACAAAATCATGTCAATGAACCGCAATGACATGGACGACCTCACCAAAACACGACATTATATGGCAAGGAGAGAAATCTTGAAGAGGAGAATGGTTGCGTCGGCCGGTGCGTGTTACAGTTCCGGAGATGTTTTCTTTGCTCCATATGGTGGCAGTGTCGATGATTTTGGTGCGGGAGTTGGAACAAGCACCGGAGGTGGATTTGGTGGTGGCGATGAACTTCAAGATGGATTCGATGGCGCGGAGTGAAGATCAACCAAGATGATGCCAGACGTGGGCATCACTTTTGCAAGACCCTCTTTTGCGTTTGTCCTACTAAACTTGGCTTTTATTTGCGCGTAAATTGTGTTATGTTATTTTGAATTTGAACTTATTTGTGGGAACCTATGTCAAATGCGAGAATTGGGCGTTTTCTGTTTGCGGGTTGACGCGGCAGTGTCCGAGCAGACCCCGCAAAAGCTGACCCGTAAAAAAGTATATTCCGCGAATATCCTTTTATACGGGTCCGTTTGGGGGGTCTGCATCTGTGGCTGTCCGAGCCAGCCCGCAAAGGCCGATTTCCACGAACCACAAACGCGTTTTGCGGGCCGGACGGATGCGGGGTCTGCTAGAGTTGCTCTTAGTAGGAGTTTGGACAAACTGAAACCCTATAAATGACCAGATGGTGTTTGATCTGACTTTGAAGAAGATGATACATAGTACCATGTGGTGAAAAGTCCATGGGGTGATCAAAATGATCCAAGGAGGCTTGGGTAAAAATTTGGGACAATGTAAGTATTTCTCCCTATTTAAAACTATTTATGGCATTTTCAAAAAGAATTTAAATAAAATACTCAAATAAATTTCCAGCATTATTTATGAAGGGAACCATGGTCCTATATGCAATAGATTTTTAAGAAAATTTTAATTTAGAAAATAAATACTTTTATTTCAAAGCTCAATTTTTGAATTTTGGAAAAGAATATGGGTTTAATTGCGTTTTGGCCAAAATAATTGGTAATAAAAATATTTTTAGGGTTTACCCACATGACATGATCATTGGGATGAATTAGAAGCATATGGTTGTAATAGAATGACTATAGGAATTTATATGAATTAAGATCAATAAATAACAATCAATTCAGTAAAATCCAATAAGATGCAAATCACCACAAAAGTTTTTGTTGGGAGTCAAAATTTGAATTATTGACATAAATGATGTGATAAAAAACACAAGGAGTGAAAACATGCTAGGCGATTCATCAAAACATTCGTAAACCTTGGATATTTGTTGCACTTTTAACAACGAATCACTAAAATCCTTAATAAGTGGTGTACCTATAGCAACAAAAAGCTCTAGACCAAATAACAATATTTCATATTTCGACTTGACTGCTTTGTACAGAAATATTCTAAGGGACATGAGGCTTCCTAAACAACACCATAAATAGAGAGAGAGAGAGAGAGAGAGAGAGAGAGAGAGAGAGAATACCAACACCTTGCCTTTGCTACAAACTAAACCATCAAAATATAATAGACAAAGAGGGTTAATATTTATATTATGCCTATCGTGAATCTGATGTTTAACAATAAAATTAGCAATGATTTGGTCTTTCATAGATTTTAAAAATATGTGAGCTAAATCATGTTCGATCAAAGCATAAGCCCATTTACCAATTCTTCACCGAGGCTAGTCATAGTGGGAGTAACTTAGCTAGTAACATAACGCATACCAAGACGAATATGCTTATGTGGCAAGCAATTAATAAGGAAAAGGAGGTTTGGGTTAACATAACGCACCCCGAGACAAGATGAGTCGACGCCTAAATAAATGAAGACTTGCATGACACCACAACCATGTTACTACCCACTATGGAGGTAGTAACATACTCCCTCCGTCCATGAATATGTGTACATCTAGCTTTTATTGTAAGTCACAATTTTAAAATTTTGACCAACTTTATAGAAAATAATAGTAACATATATGACATCAAATTGATATATTATCAAAGTACATCTCAAAACGAATCTAGTGATACTAATTTGGTGCCATAAATGTATTTGCTTTTTTCTAGAAAGGTGGTCAAAGTATTAAAACTTTGACTTAAGACAAAAGTTAGATGTACACTTATTCACGGACGGAGGGAGATGTATACTTATTCACGGACAGAGGGAGTACTCCCTCTGTCCATGAATAAATGTACATCTAGTTTTTGTCCTAAGTCAAACTTTTAAAACTTTCACCAACTTTATAGGAAAAAAATAGCAGCATTATCGCACTAAATTAGTACTAATAGATCCATTTTGAAATGTATTTTCATGAATACCAATTTGATGTCGTATATGTTGCTACTCTTTTCTATATAGTTGGTCAAAGTTTTAAAACTTTGATTTAAAACAAAATTTAGATGTACACGTATTCACGGACGGAGGGAGTAGGCTAGTAACATATGCATGTTACTAGTCTAAGTTACTCCCTACTATGATTTACTCCCTCCATTCCCAAATACTTGTCTTTCTAGGCATTTCAAATGGACTCAACATACGGATGTATGTAGACATATTTTAAAGTGTAGATTCACTCATTTTGCGCCGTATGTAGTCACTTGTTGAAATCTCTAGAAAGACAAGTATTTAGGAACGGAGGGAGTACATGAAAATTAGTCAGTGCAACATATATTTAATGACATCACTTTGACAAATTATTATGCAAGCACTAGACAGTAAATAATGCATAAACACTTAGCGCTTTCCAGAGGACATGCTTGTGAGTTTTTTTTTTGGAAAATTGTTTTTTTTTTTGAGACAATTTTGGAAAATTGTTAGTTCAGAATATGAGAGACGGAGGAGGAAGATAAAGCCATACATGTGATGAAGCTCAAAGCCCATGTGACCGCTCGTGAGAGCGATGTATGCAACGTGGGGATTTCCTTATTCGACGCATTCCATGTCAAATTGGCGGAGGTTCGCACTAGCGAGGTGAATCGCTTGGCTGGGCCAGGGCCAAATCAAGCGGTTAGCGTAGGTAATGTGGTTTGTTTTCTACCGATTTTGGGAACCTTCTAGAAAGTTTCCTAAACTGGATTTTCTTTTTCCTGTTGCTTTTTATGGCTGGTTTTCTTTCAGGTTTTTTCTTTTTTGTTTTCTCATCATTTTCATTTTCGGTTTTCTATTTTCTAATTATCTCTTCTTTTATTTCCTTTTAATTTTTTTTATTTTTTATCAAATAAGCAAATTTCAAAAAACATTCACAATTCAAAAAAATTCAGAAATTTAAATTTTTGTTCGGTTTTTTAAAAAAGTTTGCTTTTCAAAAAAATATTCACAAATTTGAAAAACTGTATTTGTTCTAAATAAATATTTAAAAAATGTGCGTGAATTTGTTAAAAAAATCTTGTTTTCAAAAAGTGTTCACAAATTTGAGGAAATGTTCACATTTTACAAAAATGTTCGTAAATTTCATAAGATGTCCAGGTTTTTTGAGAAACATATTCGTAAATTTGACAAAATATTCACATTTGCCATTTTGAAGAAACGTGTAGATTTTAAAAATGTTTCTCTTTCCAAAAAATGTTCGTCACTTTGAAAAATGTTTGCAAAGTTCAAAAACAATTATATTATGTTTTCAAAACATGCTCACAATATTTTTTTCAAAAAATGTTCACATTTTAGGAAAAACATTTAAAACTGAAAAATATTTCGTATTTTCCAAAATGTTCGTGTTATTTAAAAAAATCAAAATATAAAAAATGTTCGCGTTTTCGAACAGATTTCTTTTAATAAAATACTTGCTGCAATATCCATGGTCGGTACTCTACAGTGCACGGAACGGTCGCTACAGACCTACAGTATCGATTTGATTTGCTACCGCACGTCGTTCTTCTAATTTTTTTTTCTTACAACACATGGTTCGAGTTGACATTTCTTAAAAATAAGCGCTACCGATGTGTCACCAAAGCAGTTTTGGTCTAGTGGCTACAAGCCTACAACACGTGCGTGACCGCGGGATGTCCTTGGATCGAGTTCCAGCAAGCGCTTACACTTTTTGCATTTTCAATAGCACGCTACAGACATGTTTGCGGGTTATTGTTGGAGATGCCCTAAGCAATACCTGCAACAACACATGGGGTGTATCTAGTGATCTAGCACGGGGCACATTTTCCATTAACTCGAGTTTAATCTTTTAGGGCATGTACAATTTCTATATGATAAGTGCACACGTGCCTCAGTTTTCCTTATTTAGCTCATTGCTTTGAACCAAATACATGAATATTGTCACCATATACAAATTTCCTATTGCTAATTTTTTTTCTTCCACTTTTCTATATGATGCATGTTGTTTTGTTTGAAAGCTCATTGCTATAGTTGCTAGTGAAAGGCTAGCTAATATATGTGACCCTGATGAAAAGCTGTCAATGGAACAACGACGTAGTGATGCCCATTGGCCAACAAATACGAGCTTTTCTTGCAAGCCATGGCAGATAAGATCATGACATGCTAGCATTTACGCATTAGACAGAGATGGAGATATGAATGAGAGGAGAATCCAAAGATTCTGTATGGACGTACAGTGTTTTACAGGAAAACTACAGGAGCCTAACAAAACTTTAGGACGCTGCATGGACGTATGGTTGGTTGTTCGATCGCTGCGTATGGTATCCCAACCGTGTGGCGTGTGATACCAGCCGTATCTGCTGGATAGAAACCCAATCCTCCTTGAGAGTTGATGAGAGAAGGAGGCGTGTACGCGCGCACGCATGATCGATCGCCACTCCGGCCGTGTGGTCGCATTGCTGCGATGATGATGGATGGATGGAGACGGAGCACAACGTCTTGCCAGCGACCCAAAATGGAGGGGTGCGGTGTCGATCGATCGCGGCTGCACCTTGCTGTTTGAGTTTTTTTTTTTGAGTATCAGTACATACATAAGCACTCATATACACGCGCATACACTCATCTCTATGAACGCACACACGCACACCCTACCTTTATGAGCACCTCCGAGAGACTGATCCGGCATATCATCTTGAGATTTACGAAACGGAAACATCTCCTCCTACTGAAAGCGCATCGCCGGAAATCCTAAAATAAATTCAGAAATAATGCGAGCACCAGGATTTGAAGCCTGGTGGGTTGGCGATACCACTGTCCATCTAACCATCTCAACCACAGGTTGGTTCGCTTGCTGTTTGAGTTGTTTGAACGTGCATCTTGCTTGGACTTCCATGTTCAAGATCAGAATTGGAATGTGATGGATTTCGTTAGGCATATGAGTGTAACATATAGCCACTTTTTTTCATAATCAATGGAAGAGGTAAATACGCCAGTGGTACTTGAACTTGTCATGGATGTTCACTTTAATGCCTGAACTTGAAAAATACATTGAACTGGTTTTAAAACTTGGCACGAACATGCAAATACGGTGCTAATCTCATCCGTAGACGTAAAGTGCATCCATGTGTCGCTGTATATGAATGATGTGGCACTGACATGGTGTGAGGCCCAACTGTAGCTAGGAAACATAATTATTACTTAAGTACTATGTACGACTCTATGACTAATGGGCTCACCTGTCAGTACATTAGAAAAATTATTACGAAGAATGAAAAAGTGCGACAAATCGGATGACTGCCAGCTAGTTGCGCTAGCCACTATACCAAACATGTATTTATTATTAAAATGTGCCACTCAATTTATATGTACATAAGAGTTTTTTTTGTTTAAGTACATAAAATCTGAGGGACTTTCCATGCCAGCAAAATATGTTGGTTGGAGTGGCTAGCGCATGCATCGCCCAAGGGGTAGGTAGCAGATTCGATTCGTGCAGTGTATTTTATGTTAATTTTCCTAATTATTGACATGCGGGTCCACTACTCATAGAGTCATATAGTGCTTAAGCATTTTTATTTCGTAATTACGAATGGGCCCCACGCCATGTCAGTGACACGTCAGCCATATACATTGCCACGTCGATGCATATTACGTCTACAGACAACATTAGCACCGCATTTGCCCGTTCATGCCAAGTTGTAGAACTAGTTCGATGTATTTTTTAAGTTTAGGCACCAAAGTAAACATCCATGGCAAGTTCAAGCACCACTGGTGTTTTTACCTCTTAATGGAATATATTCATCTTTTTGACAAATGACTTCCGTTGACTCGTACAAACCCAATGAGGGAGTCCTGGATTAGGGGGTGTCCGGATAGCCAGACTATACCTTCGGCCGGACTCCTGGAATATGAAGATACAAGATTGAAGACTTCGTCCCGTATTCGGAAGGGACTTTCCTTGGCGTGGAAGGCAAGCTTGGCGGTACGGATATGTAGATCTCCTACCATTGTAACCGACTCTGTGTAACCCTAGCCCTCTCCGCTGTCTATATAAACCGGAGGGTTTTAGTCCGTAGCAACAACAATCATACCATAGGCTAACTTTTAGGGTTTAGCCTCCTTGATCTCGTGGTAGATCTACTCTTGTACTACTCATATCATCAATATTAATCAAGCAGGAGTAGGGTTTTACCTCCATCGAGAGGGCCCGAACCTGGGTAAAAACATCGTGTCCCTTGTCTCGTGTTACCATCCGCCTAGACGCACAGTTCGGGACCCCCTACCCGAGATCCGCCAGTTTTGACACCGACATTGGTGCTTCCATTGAGAGTTCCTCTGTGTCGTCGCCATCAGGAAGGATGCCTCATCCCGTCTTTAAAGGCGGCACCGTTGCTAAGGGAGCTTTGGCTGTCGGCCAAAGTCTCCGGCTAGGTGGTTTTCTTATGACCGCCTGTTCGGCTGCTGCGCCGACGATGACCTCTCGGGTCATCGAAAGCAATCTTCACGTCAGCTCGGAATTCCCCGAGCAGCTAGATCCAATGGAGCTCTCTTCCCTAAACGAGCTCTTGAATCGCATCGCCGCCCTGGAAGTCGCTACGGATTACGACCAGATTGGGCCTAAACCCGATCTGAGAGAGATTAGCTCTCCCCAGGTCACCCATCACGTTGCCGTGGTAGAGGGACAGTGTGGCGACCCTTCATCTATCTTAAGGACTAGCTATGTCCGGATTCCCGATCCCTCCAAGCCGGATACCCACGGAGGGGAGGGCATCACTCAAGACCTGAACTTAAAGTCAGGCAACGGGCTAGATTCATTGGACAGCATCCAAGAATCCAAACTTCCGAATTCAGAAACTCCTTGGCCTCTGGGTCTCAGATTGGGTGAGGTTTCGGATTTGATTCCACCCACCCACCCGTACATAAGCGATCTATCCTAAATTAGGCAAGAGTCTGAAGAAACAGTACATCATTACTGTGCCAGATTCCTTCTGGTTATGAACAGAATAAAGGACTGCCACAAGGAAGACGCAATTTCATTCTTCTGCAATAATTGCACGGACAAGGGAATCCTCAACGCCATAAGTCGCCATGATATTACACGCTTCGCTGACTTTGTGTCCATAGTACGAAAGTACTGTGCGATGGAAAGCGCCTGGAAAACCGAAATAAAATTTTGGGACAATCCGGCCCTGAATACAAACCCAGTCCTAAATAAAAGGGTGCATCATCGCCAGACATCCGGGTTCAATACCAAAAAGCAAAAGCCCTCTACAGGTCACGGAACCGTACTAGAAGGATGGCTTAATTGACCCTGTAAAATTCACAGTGCAGAGGGCGCCACACCAACTCACAGCCTTAGAGCGTGTTGGATACTCCGGCAGGTGGCAAAAATTGGCGAAGATCTTCTAATTCCAGAAGCCACGGAAAGCCACCCCAGAGACACCAGTACGGTATTAACAGTCTTCGAGACTTCCGCATAAAATAATATGCGAAAAAGAACACTCCGCAGCCTTGCCGAAGTCTACCAAGTAGCAACAATAAACCCATGGAGTGACACGGCTATTACTTTTAACGCCAGTGATGAACCTAAATTCCGAACAGCCCGAGCACCAGCCGCATTGGTCCTCAGTCCAATAGTGGACAGCTTTCGCCTTACCAAGGTACTCATGGATGGCGGCAGCGGATTGAACCTCATTTATGAGGAAACCCTTCAAAAAATAGAAATAGACTGGAACCGCATTGAGCGAAGCAGCACAACCTTTAGAGGAATAATCCCCAGTCGGGAAGCGTGCTGTACAGGAAAAATCACACTAGATGTGGTGTTCGGCACGCCGGATAATTACAGGTCCGAAGAGGTCACGTTCCAAGTGGCCCTGTTCAGTAGCGGATATCACGCTCTGCTAGGGCGGGAAGCGTTTACAATCTTCCAAGCAATACCCCATTACGGGTACATGAAGCTCAAGATGCCCGGGCCTAACGGAATCATCACTCTCGCTAGTGATCCGGACATAGCACTCCGCGCCGAAAACAAGACAGCCACACTGGCCCTTGAGGCGCTATCCGAAGCCCTAGCGGTTGAGGAACTAACTGCGCTGCGCTCCATGGTGAATAGGGACAATGTGATACTCAACAAAAGATCCAAGTCCACCTCCTTTAAACCGGCGGACGAAATAGTCAAATTCCAGGTCCATCCAACGGACCCCAATAAAACAGCTTCCATCGGGGCACAGTTAAACCCTGATGTAGAAGCCGCACTACGAGAGTTCCTACGAGAGAACTGGGACATTTTCGCCTGGCACCCTTCAGACATGCCAGAAATCCCACGCATGTTGGCCGAACACAGCTTAAATATCCTAAAAGGATTCAAGCCAGTCAAACAGGCTCTTCGGTGTTTTTCTGAACCTAAGAGACATGCCATGGGAGAGGGACTAGCCAAGCTATTGGAGGCCGGATTCATCAAAGATATAAAACACCCGGACTGGCTAGCAAACCTGGTGATGGTACCAAAGAAGGACAAATCCTGGCGCCTGTGCGTTGATTTTAAAGACCTTAACAAGGCTTGCCCAAAGGATCCCTCCCCCCTCCCCCGCATCGATCAAATTATCGAGGCTACCGCAGGACACGATTCGTTGTGTTTCCTCGACGCATACTCCGGCTACCATCAAATAAAGATGGCAGAGTCAGACCAAGCCGCAACGACATTCATCACACCATACGGCCCATTCTGCTTCAACACAATGCCCTTCGGGCTCAAAAACGCCGGTGCAACATATCAGCGCATGATTCAGGCATGTCTGGCAAACCAGATCGGCAAAACAGTGGAGGCATACGTAGATGATGTGGTCGTTAAAACAAGGCAAGTCGAATCTCTAGTAGACGACTTGAGGCTAACATTCGATAACCTCCGAACATACGACATCAAGCTCAACCCGGAAAAATGTGTTTTCGGCGTTCCAACCGGAAAGCTCTTGGGCTTCATTGTATCCGGTAGAGGAATTGAAGCAAATCCAGCCAAGATCCGAGCTCTGTCACAATTGCATATCCCGAAGAACCTCAAACAAATACAAAAATTAACCAGATGCGTGGCGGCTCTAAGCTGCTTTATCTCCCGCTTGGGAGAAAAGGCCCTACCCCTTTACCACCTCCTTCGGCGCACCGAACACTTCGAGTGGATGGATGCAGCCACGGCCGGACTCGACGAAATAAAAGCCATCTTGGCAACAAACCCAATCCTGGTCGTGCCAAACATTGGTGAACCAATGCTATTATACATTGCAGCAACCCATCAGGTCGTAAGCGCAGTGCTCATCGTCGAACGAGAAACGGATGAACACAAATTCCCCCTTCAAAAACCGGTCTACTATGTGTCCACTGTCCTTACTCCGTGCAAGTCACGGTACCCGCATTATCAAAAGATTGTGCACGCAGTATTTATGGCATCCCGGAAGCTGCGACACTACTTTCAAGAGTGTTCAATAACAGTAGCCTCAGAAGTGCCACTTAACGATATTATAAACAACCGCGACACGACCGGCCGGATTGCAAAATGGGCCATTGAGCTCCTCCTGTTCGACATAACTTACAAGCCACGACGAGCTATCAAGTCGCAAGTTTTGGCCGACTTCGTCGCAGAATGGACGGAGGCCGAACTCCCTAAAGAGTATGGCACATATTCAAACTGGGTCATGCACTTCGACGGCTCCAAAATGTTGGCCGGTCTAGGGGCTGGCGTCGTTTTGACATCCCCCACAGGAGACACAGTTCAATACGTACTCCAGATAATGTACACAGACTCCAACAATGTAGCCAAATATGAGGCCCTTTTACATGGTCTCTGGATGGCAGTATCCATGGGCATTCAACGCCTAGAGGTGCGCGGGGACTCGAACCTCGCAATATCCCAAATAAATGGAGACTTTCATGCCAAGGATCCAAAAATGGCAGCTTATCGCAACACCGTCCTAAAAATGTCAGCTCGGTTCGAAGGGCTCGAATTTCACCATATAGCCTGGGAAAATAATCAGGCGGCAGATGTCCTGGCATGCATCGGCGCAAAACGCGATGTAGTCCCCCCAACATCTTCTTGGAAAGGCTTTTCAAGCCATCCGTAGTATGGGAAGGGGAACCCGGCAATAACAGCCCGGACCCAACCGCACTGCCCGACACCAAACACTCTGACATAATTGGAGGCTCTGCCAATGAAATAACACCTTCAGCCCACGTAATAATGGTCGTCATCGCCCCATGGACAGAACCATTCCTCGCCTACCTTACTAGGCAGGAACTCCCCGAGGACCAAAATGAGGCACGCTGCATAGTGCGGCGATCTAAAGCCTATAAAGTCCATGAGGAAGAGCTTTATAAGAAAAGCACTACCAGAGTCCTTTAAAGGTGCATCTCCGAAGAGGAAGGGCGGAACCTCCTGGCTGAAATTCATGCAGGACTCGGCGGTCATCACGCTACAGCTCGGTCCCTTGTAAGCAAGGCCTTCCATACAGGCTTTTATTGGCCGATGGCCCGGGCAGACGCCCAGGACTTAGTCCAACGATGCGTCGGTTGCCAGCTTTTTGCAAACCAAAGCCATATGCCACCCACCGCCCTCCAAACTATCCCCATCACTTGGCCCTTCGCGGTCTGGGGGCTTGACATGGTTGGACCCCTTAAAGGCGGAACCCACAAGAAAAAATACTTACTGGTCATGGTGGATAAGTTCACCAAATGGATAGAAGCCAAGCCTGTTAAGACGGCCGAATCCGGGCCGGTGATAGACTTTATATCTGGGGTTGTACACCGTTACAGCGTCCCCCACAGCATCATCACTGATAACGGCACGAACTTTATGGCCGACGAGGTAAAACTCTGGTGCAAAAACATGGGCATCAAGCTCGATTATGCTTCCGTCTATCACCCACAAACTAACGGCCAGGTCGAACATGAAAATGGTCTTATCATGAGCGGCATCGAACCTAGATTAGTGTGGTCCCTTAAGGAATCTAATACGCACTGGGTAGAGGAGCTCGACTCCGTACTCTAGGGGCTGCGGACCATGCCGAATCGCATCGCCGAATACACACCATTCTTCATGGTGTACGGCGCAGAGGCAATTTTGCCCTGCGACATAATTCATGACTCACCTCGAGTGCACATGTACGAAGAAAGAGAAGCCGAGCTCGATCGGTAGGACAGTTTGGATGCCTTGGAGGAAGAGCGTGACGTGGCAAAAGCCTGTTCCGCATTCTATCAACAGCAGGCTCGAAGATACCAAAGCAGAGAAGTACGGGCCAAAAATTACAACATTGGCGAATTAGTTCTACGCCTGCCGGACAAGAAAAATAACAAACTCAAGCCCAAGTGGGAAGGTCCCTTCATAATTGACCAAGTCCTGACTGGTGGAGCGTACCGCCTGCGAGATGCATCGGATAACCGACTCGAGCCGAACCCATGGAACGCAGCCCGTCTCCGAAGATTCTATGCCTAGCGCCGGACTGTGTTCGTCTCCTTCCTCTGTCCATTTTTTATATACTTTCTGTCTTACATTTTTCTCCTTCTCTCTCTCTCTCTTATAGCCTTTAAAGGCTCATAAAGTGACGCGCTATCCGCGCTCATTAAACCTGGGGGCTTCTTTAAACAGAAGCTTATTTATACGGGCTTCATGCCCAACACATGTGTCACACTTCCACATGTACTTTTTATTCATCATTATATGCATCGATATGACTTAAGTTTTGGCCAAGCTGGGTTGCCTGGCTCATGTGCTTGCCCCTACGTTCCCGATTGTTCGGCTAGGTGGTAAAGGGAGCACCTCTGCGATTGTTACTGCCGGGTCAGCCGGATGTGTACCTCAGACTGGGTGAAGCCGAAAGCTAGCGTTCTTAAGGGAATATTCGGTCGGTGAACTAAAGATGATCTTTTTTCACTTATTTATCTATACACCCCCAGATGTTTTTCCTACGTCTCTTTTCGCAGAATGGACATGCGCTTTAGGGCATGCCTCCCAGGAAAAGGAACCCCTAACGGAACTATTCTCACTGGAAGATGTTTCTTACTAACCATGTAATATAACATAACTAGTTGGGCATTTGTCTGTTCAAGCACTAATGACCCCTACGCCAGGTCTCCATGCAATACCCCGGTTCTTATATAACCACGAGGGTATTCAGACACACTCCGAACCATCAGGTCCCGAGGTTGAAGAGAAAAGGTCGGCCATGACAAATGATCTACAATCTGGCTAGAAGGCATTACACATGTCAATTAAAATTACATAGTCAATCTGACTGATTGTATTCCTCTTCAATACCATCTAACAGGTTGTCTAGCTTACAGTCCTGTTGGGAATAGTTTGTGGCCAATTCTACTTGGCCGTATACTAAGCTCACAGGGATCTCCTTCCCATCGGGCCCCATGGGTCCGACCTTGGCCATGTGGTTTGGGTCAGCCTTCGTGTACCGCGTCTTCACCATGGCCCAGGCCTCCCTGGCGCCTTGACGGCAGGCCGACATCTTCCATAATCGGAAGCGCCGCCGCGCTCCCTTCAACTTCTCTACAAGCTCTCCAAGGCCTTCGGGCATGGAGACGGATGGCCACAAGGCCTGGGCGACGCCTTGCATCACCTGCTGAACTCGTCGTGCAGTTGTGGGAGCTCGGGAAGAAGGTCACCCGTAGAACCGGGCATTTCCTCTGCAGGACGACCTGTTAGCATACCTACAGACATTACTCTGTTAGTCGACTTCCTCGCCGAACTCTTTTTTTCAAAGTTCGTTTAAGCACTTACTAAATATGTCGCGTCGAAGCCGCTGATTCTCCTTAACGGAGTCCAACAGCTGGGCACGAACATCCTTCAGTTCAACGCCCAGCTTGGTGTTGGCATCTTGGAGATCGTTCTTCTCCCGCCTCACCTTTGTCAGCACACTCTCACCAGCCTTCAGCTGGCGTAGGAGTTGTTGCTTTTCCGGATTTAATCCGGCGCCATCTGCAATTTCATTTGTCAAATTTGCACCCACGCCGCACTTCGCAAAATACTTATCTTTCGAAGCGTATATTACCAAAGGGGGTCTCCTTGGGCTCCCCTGCCGCGGCTAGTGCGGCGTCATGTTGGGCTTTGCACTCTTCCAGCTCCTGGGACAGTAGGGTATTCTTTTCTGTAAGAACCTGCATAACAAATGATCCTTAAATCAGTTATTCTAACTGTTTCAACTCTCGGGGGCTACTGGTATATATATAATTACCAAAATTTTCTTACCCGTATGTCTTTTACATATTGCTCCGTGGCTCTGGCTAGACCATTTTGAGCGGCACGGAGGTACGCATCTCCCGAATTGAAGGCATCCAATGCCTCTTGGGAGAAACAAGTGTCGCGAAGAACTGTCCGGCGACGCCTGTGGTTCATGACACTCTCCACCTTGAAATTGGTGGTAGACAACATGTCCGCATCCTCTGTCGGAGGACCGTCCGGTGCGCGCCTTGTGTCCGCCTCCGCTTCCGGACCAGGCTTTGGAGCCTGGCTGGTGGAGGCGCGATTGGCAACCTCTCCAGATATAGTCCGGCGAGGTCTCTTCGTCCTGAAGAGAGCACGAGCGTTAATATGCCTTTAAGGAATAACACCTGGGAATAAGATGGCGCGCTATACCTTTGCGCCGGCATCTCAGTCCGGACCGCACTTCTTTTCAGCCCGCGGGGCCTTGCCGCCCCTCGTTGGCTAGTCACCGCAGGCTCGGCCTCACGTCTCAAGGACCTCCACTGCAAAACACGGTTGTCATACGACAATCGAAAACACGCGAGGATAGATCCCTTTTCAAAGTGTTTGGACTTCGGTCTTAGTTACCTGTGAGGCTGGGAGTAGCCCTGGGTAATCGGTCGTAATGGCCACCAAGGCGTTGTCCTTGCTCAATTGATGAAACACCCCATCAATCAGCTCCACAAATAAGTCCGGATCATCTTGAGAGGCCGGGTCAAGGGACCGTCCCGGATCCTCGGGTTGTGGAGGAGGGCTGTTTATTTCTTTAACAGCCTGGCGCAGTTCCTGCATTGAAGCCGTTAGATTGAATATTTAACGATGGGAATATAAAACGGATGGGCAAGTAAAAGTGTCCACTTACCCAACTTGGGGGATTGTACATAGAAAATCCACCCTGTGGGTTAACGCGGAGAAATTCCTCCTCTTCTCCCTTGTACAAAGCGGACAAGATCTTTATTAGAGCGGCAGCCGAATCCGGCCCCTTACGGCCGTGGCGGGTGGCGTCGTCCTCACCGTTGAAGTCCCACATGGAGTGACCTCTATACTGGAGCGGCTGCACCCCTCGCATGATGCATGCGGCCATGACCCCGATCATGGTCAGTCCGGAATGAGCTAACAATCTTATCCGGCGCATCAGGTAAAGAACGTCCTTGTCGCTTTCCCTCTGAGGGCTCCGTGGACGCCAGCTTAGGCGCTTCTTTAGGGGAGCACTGTCGAACTCAGGGAGGCCGATCCAGACAGGATCCGGCAGCGGGACGTCCTCTATATAAAACCATTCCGAAGGCCAGTCCTTGGACACTTTCTTTGGGGTTCCGGATAGATATCCGGTCACGGTGATGCGCCACACTTCGGCTCCGCCCACTTGATATATTGACCCCTTCTGAGAACGGGGCACAAGGCAGAATAGCCTTTTCCACAGCGCAAAATGAGCCTCGCAGCCTGTCCGCATCCTCTGTTGAAGGAGCGTCCGATGTGCGCCTTCAAGAATAGGCACTCTATGTCTAAGACTCCCCAAAGTAGACACATCCATCTTCCTCCAATGGTGTTTAAACCAAGGCAATGGAGACCAAAGTTCTGATACCAATTGAAAAGATCGAGAAGAGGTGTCTAGAGGGGGGGTGATTAGACACTAAGTGCCAAAAGTTGCAGTTTTTAATATTCTTAAGTTTAAATGGAGTTTAAGCACAAGTTTAACAAACACAATACATATCAAGCAAGCATGCAATGAGTATATGAGCAGCGGAAAGTAAAGCATGCAACTTGCAAGAATGTAAAAAGAAGGGTTTGGAGTATTCAAACGCAATTGGAGACACGGATGTTTTTGCCGTGGTTCCGATAGGTGGTGATATTGTACATCTATGTTGATGGAGACTTCAACCCACGGAGGGTAACAGTTGCGTGAGTCCACGGAGGGCTCCACCCACGAAGGGTCCACGAAGAAGCAACCTTGTCTATTCCATCACCGCCATCGCCCACGAAGGACTTGCCTCACTAGCGGTAGATCTTCACGAAGTAGGCGATCTCCTTGCCCTTACAAACTCCTTGGTTCAACTCCACAATCTTGTTGGAGGCTCCCAAGTGACACCTAGCCAATCTAGGAGACACCACTCTCCAAGAAGTAACAAATGGTGTGTTGATGATGAACTCCTTGCTCTTGTGCTTCAAATGATAGTCTCCCCAACACTCAACTCTCTCTCTCATAGGATTTGGATTTGGTGGAAAGAAGATTTGAGTGGAAAGCAACTTGGGGAAGGCTAGAGATCAAGATTCATATGGTTGGAATGGAATATCTTGACCTCAACACAAGTGTAGGTGGTTCTCTCTCAGAAAATGTGTATTGGAAGAGTAGACATGTTTTGATGGCTCTCTCTATGAATGAAGAGTGGGTGGAGGGGTATATATAGCCTCCACACAAAATCTAACCGTTACACACAATTTGCCAAACTCGGTGGGACCGAATGGTTAAACTCGGTCGGACCGATTCAGCAAACCTAGTGACCGTTAGGATTTTCGGTGGGACTGAGATGCAACTCGGTAGGACCGATATGGTTAGGGTTAGGGCATAACGTAATCTCGCTGTGACCGATTACACAAACTCGGTGGAACGACTTTGGTAATAAGCTAACCAGAGAGTTGGTCAGGTAAACTCGGTGGGACCGATTCGCTCATCTCGGTGAGACCGAAATGTTACAAAAGGGAAACAGAGAGTTTACATTGCAATCTCGGTGGGACCGATCGCTCATCTTGGTAAGACCAAAATGTTACGAAGGGAAACAAAGAGATTACAATCCCATCTCGGTGAGACCGAGATCCCTTTCGGTGAGACCGATTTGCCTAGGGTTTGTGGCAGTGGCTATGACATTTGAAACTCGGTGGCGCCAAATAGAAAGAATCGGTGGGGCCGAGTTTAACTTTTGGTTTAGGTCATATGTGGATGTGGGAAGGTAGTTGAGGGTTTTGGAGCATATTACTAAGCACTTTGAGCAAGCAAGCCATTAAGCAACACCTCATCCCCTCTTGATAGTATTCGCTTTTCCTATAGACTTAATGTGATCTTGGATCACTAAAATAGAAAATGTAGAGTCTTGATCTTGAAGCTTGAGCCAATCCTTTGTCCTTAGCATCTTGAAGGGGTTTCACATCCTCTAGTCCATGCCACTCCATTGTTGAACTTATCTGAAACATACTAGGTAAAAGTGTTAGTCCAACAAGAGATATGTTGACATTAATTACCAAAACCACCCTGGGAGCACTTGTGCTTTCAATCTCCCCCTTTTTGGTAATTGATGACAACATACATCAAAGCTTTAGATAAAGATATAGGGAATAGCAAGTAAAGCTTTGGAAAGACATGTAACATGCATAGGCTCCCCCTACATGTATGCAATCATGTGAATATTGAATATAGGAGCATGTGAATGCGTAAACATGACAGAGTAAGCAATGTGTTACATGTATCTTGGCTATATGCATCAGAGCAAATGATGTGAATGTGAGAAATGTACCTTCATGCTCATGAGTCCTTCTTGCAAACAGTATGTACATCAGCAAGAACTTCTCATTCACATGACTGTGATGCATATACTTACCTTGTGGTCTTGAGTTGGCTTAGGATGGGATGAACCTGCACAAACAAGGTTAAATAACACACATACACCTACTGGCCAGAGCAGGCAAGAGAAACCACAAGAGAACCAAGACTGGGATGACATGTAGAGTGAGTACTAAGTACCACATTGGATATAGACATGTCCCCAAAGGTAAAGATATGCAATAAAATCAGAGATTTCCTTCCCTTAGATGTCTTGCTCCCCTGAATCTGCATGGGATACTGGGAAAAGATAGGGAACAGAAAATCAGAGCAACAAAAAAGGAAACAACAGAGCTTGAGCTAAAGCACGCAACCAAACATGTCTTTCCCCTCTTAAAGACATGTGACATCTCTCCTCTTGAACACCAAGCATCTGGGGTATTTGATGATATTACTTTCTCCTAGTTGAGAAACTCTCTCCCCCTGAGTATTCTCTCTTTCTCCCCCTATAGGAAGGATTAAGCTTTGATGTGATCTCTCTCTCCCCCTTTGACATCAATTTCCAAGAAGGGCTCTTCTGGACATGTGATACAAATGGGTTGGTCCTTGAGTCACAGAGCAAAGCAGCATGTCTAATATGATGCTGGTAGAGGACACGAATCATTGAGTGGAGCTGGAGCAAACAGAAATCATGAATAAGTGGCAAGTTGGTTTTCCTGTGGTGGAATCGGTGACTCCGAGTTGTGTGCTTCGGTTGCACCGAAAGATTTCGGTTGGGCCGAAGAGAACAAACCGGTGTGACCGAGTTCATTAGAGTGAAACCACTTGTCACCTCAGCTCACTGGACAAGTAAGATCTCACAAGGATATGCAAGGAATTTACTGAAAGATTTGCAATGAATTGGATGCAGAAAATGCAGAACAAAAAGGAAAGAAAAGAAACTAAAAGTTCTAGATGAAGTTTTTTTTGAAAGGGAAAACAAATATGCAAGAGGCAAAAGCACGGAGAGACACACGAGAACTTCATCTAGAGATGGTCGGCGACAAAGTCACCTATGTTAGAGTATATTGACTTAGGAGTCAAGTGAGAGCACTTGATCATAGGTCATACTCATCATTTAAGCTCAAAATGGGGTTACCATTTTTCGTTTAAGCCTTTTGATGTATTCACATCTTGTCGAGTTGCTTTGACTCATGACTTGGAGTAAAGCTTTTCTAAGATGGAATAACATACCTTGGGTGGTGGTGTTGATCTTGCTCATGTAGTTGAACTTGTGTGGGTTGCTCAAGGTTGATGTAGTTCATCAAGGGTTGGGAGCACCACTTGGAGTTTGAGTTCATCTACCTACATGGGTTAGCTTTGCAAGGAAGAGCACTTGTGTATCCAAAATGACAATCATGAGACTCAACATAGAATTTGCCAAAGGATATGTTTGAATGGTTTCGTGCTTCCTTGTCTTCAACCACAATTGTGTAGAGACTTGGTGATGTAGAGATTGCTCAAGATGTGAGTGAGTTGCAATCTCATAGATTTAGATTCAACCAAGTACCTACACGGGTTAGATAACATGCAAGGTACAAATATATCCAAGACATATGAATAGCATCATAAGAGAAATATCGAGGATTAGTCATAGGCTCATGCCCCACATGTATCAAATGGAGTTCCTACTCCAAGTTTGAAGCATCAATGATGTTCAATTCACCTCTCAACCTGCAAAACACTTTCTCATCAAAGTGGTTTAGTGAATATATCCACCAATTGCTTATCGGTGCGAACATGCTTAAGGTTAATGTTCCCTTTTGCAACATGATCTCGAATGAAATGATGATGAACTTCAATATGCTTAGTTCGAGAATATTGCACGGGATTGTGAGCAATCTTAATAGCACTTTCATTGTCACATAGCAATGGAACATGTTTCACATATATCCCATAATCTTCAAGAGTTTGGGTCATCCAAAGTAATTCAGCACAACATGAACCCGCGACAATGTATTCCGCTTCGGCGGTGGATAAGGATACCGAGTTTTGTTTCTTGGAAGACCAAGACACAAGAGGTCTACCAAGGAATTGACAAGTACCCGAAGTGGATTTCCTATCAACCTTGTCTCTGGCATAGTCCGAATCGGAGTAGCCAACAAGATCAAAAGAGGACCTCTTAGGATACCAAATGCCAAAATTTGGTGTATGGATTAGGTATCTCACTATCCTTTTCACAGCCTTAAGATGACACTCTTTAGGAGCAGCTTGATATCGTGCACACGTGCACACACTTAGCATAATATCAGGACGAGAGGCACATAGATATAACAATGAACCAATCATAGAGCGATAAACCTTTTGATCAACCGGTTCACCATCTTTGGTCAAATCAAGATGTCCACTAGTAGGCATGGGTGTAGTCATACCTTTGCATTCTTGCATATTGAACTTCTTGAATAAGTCCTTGGTGTACTTTGTTTGAGAGACAAAGGTACCTTCCTTAGTTGCTTGATTTGCAAACCGAGAAAGAATTTGAGTTCACTCATCATAGACATCTCAAACTTCTCCAACATTAGCTTTCCAAACTTCTCACTAAAATGAGGGTTAGTTGAACCAAATATGATATCATCAACATAAATTTGGCACACAAATAGTTCTCCATTAACCCTTTTAGTAAAAAGAGTAGAATCAATTTTACCAATTTCAAAGCCTTTTTCAATAAGGAACTTGGTCAAGCATTTATACCATGCTCTAGGAGCTTGTTTAAGACCATAAAGGGCTTTGTGAAGTTTGTAAACATGATTAGGTTTCTTAGGATTGACGAAGCCGTGAGGTTGCTTAACATAAACTTCCTCCTCAATTTTGCCATTTAGAAAAGCACTTTTAATGTCCATTTGGTACAAGGTGATATCATGGTGATTAGCATAAGCAAGTAAGATGCGAATGGACTCAAGTCTAGCAACGGGAGCATATGTCTCACCATAGTCCATACCTTCAACTTGTGTGTAGCCTTGGGCGACGAGACATGCTTTGTTGCGAACCACTTGTCCATCTTCATCTTGCTTGTTGCAAAACACCCATTTGGTACCAATGATGTTGTGGTTGTTGTCGGGCTTCTCGACCAATGTCCACACTTGATTTCTCTCAAAGTTGTGTAGCTCTTCATGCATAGCGTTTATCCAGTCCGGATCCTCCAATGCTTCTTCAACCTTCATAGGTTCAATGCTAGAGATGAATGAGTAATGTTCACAAAAGTTAGCTAAACGAGTTTTAGAGCGAGTGATTCTCTCGGTTTGGATATCATTGTAGATTTGCTCGACGGGATGATCCTTAGCAATTCTTGCTTGAACTCGTGAAAGCTTTTGCTTGGGTCGGGGTGGAACATCCTCTTCATCTTGTGCTTCTTCTTGGCCTTCTTCATTGTTGACGTTGTCGTTCTCTTGTCATGGTGGAGAAGGAGGTTGTTGATGTTTATCTTGGTGCGCTTCCTCGTTTTCTTCATCTTGGCGTGTCCCACTTGTGGATGCTTCCGTATCAACTCTTGGTTCACCTTGTCGTGAGGTAGAAGTTTCCACTTGGACGGACGAGGTACTCTCCTTCACTTCCGTTGGACGAATATTGCCAATGGAAAAGTCTTGAATTACTTCCGAAGGGTCTTTGTCTCCTACATCAATTGGCAATTGCTCTACTTGCGAGCCGTTAGATTCATCAAACTTCACATCTACCGTCTCTTCAACCTTTCGGGTGAAATTGTTGTAGACACGGTAAGTGTGAGAGTTTGAGCCATAACCAAGTAGGAAACCTTCATGAGATTTAGGAGCAAATTTAGAACGACGATGCTTATCAAGAATGTAGCACTTTGAGCCGAATACTCGAAAGTATTCAACTTGGGGTTTGTTACCGGTGAGGAGCTCGTATGCCGTCTTGTCGAGTAGCTTGTGAAGATATAAGCAATTTGTTGCATGACAAGCTGTCTCAACTGCTTCCACCCAAAAGTGCTTTGGCATTTTGTACTCATCAAGCATCGTTCTTGCCATCTCGATAAGAGTCCGGTTCTTCCTTTCAATAACTCCATTTTATTGAGGTGTGTACGTAGCCGAGAACTCGTGTGAAATCCCTTCTTCGTCAAGAAAGGTGTCCACATTTGCGTTCTTGAACTCTGTTCTATTGTCGCTCCGAACCTTCTTGATCTTCACGTCAAACTGATTTTGGGCCTTCCTAGCGAAGTTTTTGAAGATCTTTTGGACCTGCGATTTGTCATCAACAAAGAACACCCACGTAAATCTTGAAAAATCATCAACTATGACTAGACCAAACGAGTTACCACCGAGACTCTTGTAGGCATTTGGACCAAAGAGATCCATGTGAAGTAGCTCGAGTGGTCTTCTTGTGGTCATGATGTTCTTCGCGCGGTGACTTCCTCCAACTTGTTTCCCTGCTTGACAAGCACTACAAAGTCTATCCTTGTCAAATATGACATCTTTTATTCGAAGGATATGATCACCTTTAATAAGCTTATCAAGATTTCGCATACCAACATGACCTAGTCTTCTATGCCACAACTAGCCTTTAGAAGATTTGGTAATTAAGCAAGTTCTAGGTTGAGCCTTTTTTAGTGAAATCAACAATGTAAAGATCTCCTCTACGTATACCAGTAAACACCATTTTATGATTGTCTCTACGAAACACTTGGCAATCTACTTTAGTGAATAAGACATTGAAACCGAAATCCGCAAGTCTAGAAACTGAATAAATTGTATCCAAGGGATTCAACGAGCATGACATTTTGTATGGAGCTATCATGTGAGATGGCCACCTTACCAAGGCCAACCACCTTACCCTTTGAATTATCACCAAAAGTGACATATTTTCGAGGGCCGTCGTTTTCAGCAAGCTCACGGAACATATCTTTATCTCCGGTCATATGATCAGTACATCCACTATCAAGGACCCATTCCTTTCCTCCAGCCATGTAGCCGCGAAGATTTGCCATAAGACCAAAATGCCTCATTGCATCATCAAGATCATAGTCACTATCATCTTCATCAGAGTATCCATGTTCAACATCATCTTGTGATTGATCAATTCCTAGAGAGGGTAATTCATTAGATAAATGATCATCACAATGGTTACCTTTATGAATTCTAATAGCTTCAGATATGATATCGCTAATGATTCCAACATTTCCTTTAGCACGCATGAGATTGGTAAGCTCAAATAGACAATCACCAAAGCTAGGATCACTAGAGTTCATCTTACTCAAAGCAATAGACTTATGAAGAATTTCGTCTAAATTTTTCAAGGAATAATCTGGAAATCGTTCCTCAAGAAATCTCCATATGGTGTAGGCACACTTGAGAGTAGGCAAACATCTAATCAAGTTTCTAGGCAAGCCTCTAATGATGAGCTCAACAGTTCTAAGATTGCGAATTATGTCAATATCTTCATCTAGGGTAGGATGCAAAGGATCAACATGAGGTGCACAAGGGCTAGTAATGTACTTGTTCAAATGATATTCATTGAAAATCTCAAGCATTTCATTTTTCCACTCATGAAAATACTCTCCATCAAGAATAGACACTCTATGTCTAAGACTCCCCAAAGTAGACACATCCATCTTCCTCCAATGGTGTTTAAACCAAGGCAATGGAGACCAAAGCTCTGATACCAATTGAAAAGATCGAGAAGAGGTGTCTAGAGGGGGGGGGGTGATTAGACACTAAGTGCCAAAAGTTGCAGTTTTTAATATTCTTAAGTTTAAGTGGAGTTTAAGCACAAGTTTAACAAACACAATACATATCAAGCAAGCATGCAATGAGTATATGAGCAGCGAAAAGTAAAGAATGCAACTTGCAAGAATGTAAAAAGAAGGGTTTGGAGTATTCAAACGCAATTGGAGACACGGATGTTTTTGTCGTAGTTCTGATAGGTGGTGATATCGTACATCCACGTTGATGGAGACTTCAACCCACGGAGGGTAACGGTTGCGTGAGTCCACGGAGGGCTCCACCCACGAAGGGCCCATGAAGAAGCAACCTTGTCTATTCCATCACGGCCGTCGCCCACGAAGGACTTGCCTCACTAGCGGTAGATCTTCATGAAGTAGGCGATCTCCTTGCCCTTACAAACTCCTTGGTTCAACTCCACAATCTTGTTGGAGGCTCCCAAGTGACACCTAGCCAATCTAGGAGACACCACTCTCCAAGAAATAACAAATGGTGTGTTGATGATGAACTCCTTGCTCTTGTGCTTCAAATGATAGTCTCCCCAACACTCAACTCTCTCTCACAGGATTTGGATTTGGTGGAAAGAAGACTTGAGTGGAAAGCAACTTGGGGAAGGCTAGAGATCAAGATTCATATGGTTGGAATGGAATATCTTGACCTCAACAAAAGTGTAGGTGGTTCTCTCTTAGAAAATGTGTATTGGAAGTGTAGGTATGTTCTGATGGCTCTCTCTATGAATGAAGAGTGGGTGGAGGGGTATATATAGCCTCCACACAAAATCTAACCGTTACACACAATTTGCCAAACTTGGTGGGACCGAATGGTTAAACTCGGTCGTACCGATTCAACAAACCTAGTGACCGTTAGGATTTTCGGTGGGACTGAGATGCAACTCAGTAGGACCGATATGGTTAGGGTTAGGGCATAACGTAATCTCGGTGTGACCGATTACACAAACTCGGTGGGACCGATTTTGGTAATAAGCTAACCAGAGAGTTGGTCAGGTAAACTCGGTGGGACCGATTCGCTCATCTCGGTGAGACCGAAATGTTACAAAAGGGAAACAGAGAGTTTACATTGCAATCTCGGTGGGACCGATCACTCATCTCGGTAAGACCGAAATGTTACGAAGGGAAACAGAGAGATTACAATCCCATCTCGGTGAGATCGAGATCCCTATCGGTGAGACCGATTTGCCTAGGGTTTGTGGCAGTGGCTATGACATTTGAAACTCGGTGGCGCCAGATAGAAAGAATCGGGCGGGCCGAGTTTGACTTTTGGTTTAGGTCATATGTGGATGTGGGAAGGTAGTTGAGGGTTTTGGAGCATATCACTCAGCACTTTGAGCAAGCAAGCCATTAAGCGACACCTCATCCCCTCTTGATAGTATTGGCTTTTCCTATAGACTCAATGTGATCTTGGATCACTAAAATAGAAAATGTAGAGTCTTGATCTTGAAGCTTGAGCCAATCCTTTGTCCTTAGCATCTTGAAGGGGTTCCACATCCTCTAGTCCATGCCACTCCATTGTTGAACTTATCTGAAACATACTAGGTAAAAATGTTAGTCCAACAAGAGATATGTTGACATTAATTACCAAAACCACCCAGGGAGCACTTGTGCTTTCAAGAACCCGCCTTGCAATGCCGAAGACAATTTGCGTGCCGGACTCGTCGTCATTGAAGCCTGGTTCGAGGGCTACTAAGGGAGTCCTAGATTAGGGGGTGTCCGGATAGCCGGACTATACCTTCGGCCGGACTCCTGGACTATGAAGATACAAGATTGAAGACTTCGTCCTGTGTCCGGAAGGGACTTTCCTTGGCGTGGAAGGCAAGCTTGGCGGTACGGATATGTAGATGTCCTACCATTGTAACCGACTCTGTGTAACCCTAGCCCTCTCCGGTGTCTATATAAACTGGAGGGTTTTAGTCCGTAGCAACAACAATCATACCATAGGCTAGCTTCTAGGGTTTAGCCTCCTTGATCTCGTGGTAGATCTACTCTTGTACTACCCATATCATCAATATTAATCAAGCAGGAGTAGGGTTTTACCTCCATCGAGAGGGCCCGAACCTGGGTAAAAGCATCGTGTCCCTTGTCTCCTGTTGCCATCCGCCTAGACGCACAGTTCGGGACCCCCTACCCGAGATCCGCCGGTTTTGACACCGACACCCAACCTCTCCATGATTAAATGAACACAACCAAACATATGAGGCTTAGAAGTAATCCAGAGATTATATCGCCATCCAAGTGGGGTAAAAACATCCCTAGCACTTGCTCCAACCGCATACACACCGTTATATATGAGCAATTGATGCTCATGTTGCTGCAAAATAGAGCACTAACGAAGGCAACACGTACACTAGTAGATATCCTGCAGACTTTATCTTTTTTTTGAGGAACCGGCAGAAGGACTGCCTTAATATATTAAGAAGGAGAAAAAAACACCAAAATGTTGCAGCAGAACACAAATTGGGTTTATGAATACCCACAACAAGGAGTACAAGAATCAATCAGGCTCAGGTTCAGGTTCGTTTTCTACGTCAGAGAGCCAGCTAGCCGAGACTGAAGGAAGTGAAAGGTCTTGCTTGATGAGATGGAGGATAGCAACTTCTTGGAGCGAATGATGCTCGAACACACGTCTATTCCATTCCTTCCAGATGTTCCAAACCATATAAATGGCCACTTTCTTGGCTCTTCGTCCCAGGCACGAGGTCATGTCATCCCACCAATGCTCGATGAAAACCGCAGTCTAAGCATTCGTTGCAAGAGTAGGCAGGCCCAGGTTGTTTCCTACCATGGTCCAGACGCTCCTAGCGAAAGGGCAGGGTAGGATCAGGTGAGTGGGCGTTTCATCAGCCTGGTCACAGAGGCAGCAGATATCATCATGAGGAACTCCCCGGATGGCAAGGTTGTTGGCCGTAAGGATCCGACCTCGCAGCCAAAGCCACAAGAAGAACTTGCACTTGGCTTCCACGTTCGCAGGCCACAGCTTATCAAGCCGAGTTGGGCAGAAAAGATCCAAGGAATTGGCACTAATATGTTGACGATGCAGAATAAGACTTGGAGTTGTTCCATACCTAGGAGATGGAGTCAGCAGCGAGAAGGTCAAGGGTTACCTCATGAAGTTGGTTCCATAGGACAACAAACTGGCGAAGCTGCGAGATGTCAGAGATCCGATGCAAGCCCGACATCCACTTGTTATTAGAGATGGCATCATGGACAGAGATATTCTTGCGGGAGCATAGTCTGAAGATATCTGGAGCAAGGAGCCGTGGCACATGTCCGTCGAGCCATCTGTCATTCCAAAAATTAGCAGTTAGTCCATTCCTGATGGCCACCGTGGTGGAGGTAGAGAATAAGGCAATGTCATCCTTGTCGCAAGGGATCTCAGTGCCGGCCGAGGGACGATCTTTGTTGGTCCAGTCTAGCATGGAAAAACATGACATGTGGCAACTACGGAGGTAAGGTTATCAATACTTGCACGTCTTGTGCATGGATTAGTCCATTGATTATTTTGAGTTGGGTCCCCGCATGCAGCTTTTAACATAGATGGCAGGCTCCACCCATCCAACCTTTCATGTTTTTTATTTTAGCTTTCAAATTTAAATTTATTGTATCTTTTGAATGGAAAGTCTAATTTTTGTTTGCATATTTGTGTTCCTTGCAATGTGGGCTTTTAAATAAGACAGCTCTTGAATATATTTTGACAAGTTAAAAAAATTTCACCAAGTTTCAGTTTTAAATACTAAAACTTCAAATCTAAAACCTTAACCCTAAGCCCTAAACCCTAAATAGTAAACCCTAAACCCTAAAAACAAGTTAAACTTGGTAAAAACATAATATTCTAACTATTAAGTTTTAGTATTTGAAACTTAGTAAAATTTTAAAAGCTGTTGAAAATGTATTCAAGAGTTGCCTTGTTCGAAAGTTCTTGTGGCAACGAACACACATATGCAAATGAAAGTTAATTTGAACTTTTTGTTCAGAAGCTACAATAGATTCAAATTTACAAGCTAAAAATAAAAGGCATGAAAGGTTGGATGGGTGAAGCATGCAGTCTCTGCCAAAAGCTGCATGTGGGGATCCACCCAAAAGTAATCAGTTGTGACGCCCGGGGTAATTAAGCTACAGTAATCCCCACTAATGTTGCCACGTCACCTCGGTTACTGTGGATAAACTCGCGTTAGATCCGAACCCGTTCTAAAACAAAAATCAAAACAAGAGCAAAGATAAAAAGTTTCAAAACCAAAACTAAAAATTTTCGGGGGTTGTCTAAAATAGCTAACATAATTATGGTGGGGTGCACTAATTTTTGTAAAATGCTTTGGCATTTTAAATAATCTAAAAACAGAAAAGAAAATTAATAAAAGAAAAGAAAGAAAAAAAAAGGGAGAGGGAGGGGAAAACCCCCTGGCCCAGCCAGTTCCCCCACCCCACCTGGCCCCTGGCCTGGCCCAACTTCCCCCCCCCCTTGGGCCGGTCCATCGGCCCAGCCGCCCCGGCCACATACCCCCCCACCCCTCCGCGGCCGAACCCTA
>NC_057794.1:330405056-330507336 GCF_018294505.1 Triticum aestivum
GACCTCGCCGCCTCGGCCCCCGCCCTCCCCGACGCCGGCGCACGCCTCCCCGACTCCCTCCTCGCCGGTCGCCCCCGACCTCCACCGCGCCCGCTGCCCCTAGTCCCTACAAAGCCCGGTGAGGCCCTCGGCCTCCGTTCCCCTACGCCCGCCGCGCTCGCACACGGCCGTGGCCTCTCCCTAGCTCGCCGGCGTTTTGCCGTCCTTGCTCGCGCCGGTCAACTGCGCCAGCCGCGCCCGTGGCGGCCCTCACGTCCGGCGCCCCTCCGCCGCGGCTCCGTCGCCGCACCACCCGCCCTCGCCGCGCTCGGGACCACGCCTCCCGGTGCCCCTCTCCCCCTCTCTGTTGCAAGTCGCCGCTCCCGACTGCCCCGACGAGCTCCTCCGCGCGCGCCCGTCGCCGTGGCCTCCTCCGGCCTCTCCTGACAGCGCCGCTGCTGGCCGCGCCGTTCGCACCCAGCCGCGCCGACCCGCATCTGCCCCGCGGCCACCCTGCCGGCCACCACGCCACCGCCCTGGTCGGCGCCCCACCGCAGCCCCGGTGGCCTCGCCCCGCTGCAATCCCTGCGGGCGAGCACTCGCCCAGTCGGGCGCCAACGCCCGCCCGATAGCGCCCAAACCCGCTAGGCCTTTGGCCCACTGACAAAGGGGCCCCAGCCCCAGAAACGTTTAAAAAAAAGGAGTTTAAATAAATAAATAAATAAATAAATAAAAACAATAATTAAAATAAAACAAATTTAATTAATTAATTAATTAATTAATTAAGTTAATTAACCTTAATTAATTAATCTAATTAACCTGTTAGCTTAATTAAACAGTAATTAGTTTAACTAAATCCTAATTAACCTAACAGTGTATGACAGGTGGGTCCCACGGGACCCACATGTCAGGGTTGACTCAGTCAACCCCTGTTGACTGCTGACGTCAGCATGACATCATGCTGACGTCATAAAATACATTTTTTTTGAATTAATTAAATAAATAATTAAATTCCAAAATTGTTAAAATCTTTTAAAAATCATATCTTTTAATCCGTAACTCGGATTAAAATATTTTCAACATGAAAGTTGCTCAGAACGACGGGACGATTCCGGATACGCAGTCCGTTCGTCCGCCACACCCCTCTAACCTATCGAACCCGCAACTTTCCCCCTCCGGCTCCTCTGCCCGAAAACACGAAACACCGGGAATACTTTCCCGGATGATTCCCCCCTTCACCGGTATCACCTACTACCGCGTTAGGGCACACCGAACACCGCGTATTGCCTTGTTATATTTTGTGATGCTTTGTTTGCTCTGTATTCATTATTTCTTCCCCCTCTTCTCTCCGGTAGACTACGAGACCGACGCTGATGCCACCGAGTACGACTACGTCACCGACGACCCCTCCTTGTCTGAGCAACCAGGCAAGCCCCCCCCTTGATCACCAGATATCGCCTATTCTACTCTATACTGCTTGCATTAGAGTAGTGTAGCATGTTACTGCTTTCGTTAATCCTATTCTGATGCATAGCCTGACATTGTCGCTACATCTGTTGATACCTTACCTGCAATCCTAAATGCTTAGTATAGGATGCTAGTTTATCATCATTGGTCCTACATTCTTGTCAGTCTGCCTTGCTATACTATCGGGCCGTGATCACTTGGGAGGTGATCACGGGTATATACTATACATACATACATACTATACAGATGGTGACTAAAGTCGGGTCAGCTCATTGAGTACCCGCAAGTGATTCTGACGAGGGGGCTGAAAGGACAGGTGGCTCCATCCCGGTAGAGGTGGGCCTGGGTTCCCGACGGCCCTCGACTGTTACTTTGTGGCGGAGCGACAGGGCAGGTTGAGACCACCTAGGAGACAGGTGGGCCTGGCCCTGTTCAGCGTTCGCGGATACTTAACACGCTTAACGAGATCTTGGTATTTGATCTGAGTCTGGCTACGAGCCTATACGCACTAACCATCTACGTGGGAGTAGTTATGGGTATCCCGACGTCGTGGTATCAGCCGAAGCACTTCAGACGTCAGCGACGGAGCGGCGCGCGCCGAATTGGACTGGAACGCCACTAGGCTAGGTCTGCTTTCGGCCGCCCTCGCAACGTGCAGGTGTGCTCAGGGCGATGGGCCCAGACCCCTGCGCGCTTAGGTTTAGACCGGCGTGTTGGCCTCTCTGTTTTGCCTAGGTGGGGCTGCGACGTGTTGATCTTCCGAGGCCGGGCATGACCCAGGAAAGTGTGTCCGGCCAAATGGGATCGAGCGTGTTGGGCTATGTGGTGCACCCCTGCAGGGAAGTTTAATCTATTCGAATAGCCGTGATCTTCGGTAACAGGACGACTTGGAGTTGTACCTTGACCTTATGACAACTAGAACCGGATACTTAATAAAACACACCCTTCCAAGTTCCACAGACAACCCGGTGATCACTTTTCTACAGGGCGACGAGGAGAGGATCGCCGGGTAGGATTATGCTATGCGATGCTATTGGAGATACTACTTGGAGGACTTCAATCTACTCTCTTATACTTGATGCAAGACGAAGGTGACCAGAAGCGTAGTCTTCGACAGGATTAGTTATCCCCCTCTTATTCTGGCATTCTGCAGTTCAGTCCACTGATATGGCCTCCTTACACATATACCCATGCATATGTAGTGTAGTTCCTTGCTTGCGAGTACTTTGGATGAGTACTCACGGTTGCTTTCTTCCCCCTTTTTCCCCCTTTCCTTCTTCCTGGTTGTCGCAACCAGATGCTGGAGTCCAGGAGTCAGACGCCACCGTCGACGACGACCCCTACTACACCGGAGGTGCCTACTAATACGTGCTGCCCGCCGACGACGACCTGGAGTAGTTAGGAGGATCCCAGGCAGGAGGCCTGCGCCTCTTTCGATCTGTATCCCAGTTTGTGCTAGCCTTCTTAAGGCAAACTTGTTTAACTTATGTCTGTACTCAGATATTGTTGCTTCCGCTGACTCGTCTATGATCGAGCACTTGTATTCGAGCCCTCGAGGCCCCTGGCTTGTATTATGATGCTTGTATGACTTATTTTATTTGTAGAGTTGTGTTGTGATATCTTCCCGTGAGTCCCTGATCTTGATCGTACACATTTGCGTGCATGATTAGTGTACGATTAAATCGGGGGCGTCACAAGTTGGTATCAGAGCCGACTGCCTGTAGGAATCCCCCTTCCAACTCCTTGGCCGAAGTCGAGTCTAGACTTTACAAAACTTTTACTAACATGGCTGTGCGGCCCATGGGCCCACGTCGCCATTGGGTGGTATTAGGATCTTTTACTCCTCGATCTTTACTCTGGGATTCTGAACTCTCTTCTATTCGGGTTAAACGATTTTGCTAATAACAAAGCTAACTTTAGGTTCTCGCGAGTACTTTCTCCCGGAGAGCCCCTCACTTCAGATGATCGTCTGCTAATCAGAAGAATTCGGAGATACTCTTTGATATTCTCTCGAGACTTTGTGACCATCACTTTTGCTATTCCTGGCCACCGATAAATCCGTATGGATAACTACTTACACTTGCCATTCATACGATCATCCCCCATTGATCTTGTTATTACAAGATATCCCAAAGTTTTCTCTATTGTTCGGAGAATACTTTGTGCCTACTGCCTAGCAGTTCTTTGCCACATGAATACCCCTTCAAGTAAATCCTCGCACTTGTCGAGTATCCGCTCATCCCAGTTGATTCATGTATTTCACAAAAGTATTCAAAATACTACTTGAACTTCCGAAAATCCTGAGTAGCCTATTGCTCTTGAAATTCTTGCTTGCTTGCATTATGGTTAATCCCATAGGTCTCTAGTCTTATTGACATTCCTTGTCATTATCATTTTGAGTCTGTTGACTCAGTATGTTTACGAATACACACAATCATCATTGATCCTTATAAATTATCTTTCCGGCTGAGCTGCCATTCTTTTAACTGGAATTGGTTCTCGACCAATCCAATTGTCGTTGATTGTACCCTAAGGCTATTCAACTTATCCATCTCTAATCAGAGCCTTGCTTCTGATCCCTTGATTTGGAAATCATAATTCCTTTGCATTTGACAATTGAGTTAGTCAGTTGTTTCTATAATTTGCTTCCTCTAGTTGAGTACCGATGCTCACGTTAGATCCCTTGTGGACCACCAGATCCTATGTTGGATTTTATCTGACAATGCCCTTCATATTCGATAAACTTGTGAGCCTTTTTCTCGGATACATAATGCCTTTGGTAAATTGTATCGTCTGCTTCCTCAGCCATGCTCTGCCTTCAAGCTTGAGTTAATTACTTCTAAAAGATTCTGGTATAGGATTCTAAGATGCCCCGATGGGTTGAACCTATGCCTTCTCTAAACCGCGTGAACCCGAAAGTTTTCACGAGTCATACTCTTCTGGTGCTTCACCAGATAAAATTTCAACACTGCAACTTCATCGAACGTGAGAAGTGAATGAAAGGTTATGCATTGGAGAAGTGGGAGTCGACCTTGAACTTGTGTTCATGCCCATGGACGCGATATATATCCTATCATTAAAGCTTCTTGTAACAATAACTATTTCCTTGATAACTAACCTATGGTATCTGTGAATTGATCCCTTGCAACCGTGGTTCCGACCATGATTGTTCTTCTTTGATCTCATTTCTCGGACAAGTTAAAACAATTGTCTTCTATGGATCAATACACCAGTCCCACCTTTACTTTGATCTTGTGTCGAGTATTACCCCCCTGATATCTCGAGATTATCATGGAACTGCATAACTCCTTATGAGTTCTTCATCAAGTGCTACGTTCCCACTGATTACAATTTTTCGCGGGCTCTGAGTTATTGAACACTCAAAGACACCGATAACTGAACCGAGTCCGCACTACGGTTCAACAACTCTTCAGTAAGCTTCTATAAATACGAGTTTGTACCCGATCACGCCATTCCTAGCCTGTTTGGCTATATCATTGTCGTGACGATTCTAACTGTGCTACCTGGTCCTTATTCTCGGAGCACCAATTTTCGACGATGAACTAACCTTATGTCGATCCTCATCGTCATATCATTTCTCCTTGAACAACAAGCTTGGTTTCGAGTTTGTGTCGTACCCATGGTTCCAATGACTTTTGGCTTCATCATTCCTTTGACTTGATGTCGTCGCTGATTGATTACTTCTTCATGAAATCTGTTGACAAATTCCTCATCAACCTTATGAGTTCTTCCAGGATATCAATTGAATTCATGATGATAAATACCATCCTTGTCCCTCGATGATTTGAGTTATCAGCGGCAACATTCTTGCCTCCCCCCCCCAACACAAACTTGTTCACCATTTGTGTTGTACCTTGGTTTCCTTGCTATCCAGCAATTGTTCTTCTTTACCTTGGAGTATTACCGTCCTTTATGTCAAGAATGTTCTGAGATTTGTTCCCCCTCTTGAGAATTCTTGACATCGAAATACTTCTCACCATCACCATTCTTTCTTGGTCCCCGTGTTAATTCCAACAAGTGAATGGTGTTGTTTGTATTCCTTCCTTCTAGCAACCCTATTGCTTTGAAGTTAATGGTCGGTCGTTCATTCTTAGACTATTGATTATTGAAACATCATTCCGGCATTGGTCGTGCAACTCAGCCCATATTCCCGGTGCACCTCTCATCCAATGTTTAATTGTGTATGTTCTCCTCGAGCATACACCATTTTCTCATTTGATCCGACAAATGTTATCTCCTTGTTCACATAATTGTGGAAATCCATCTTTTGGGAATCTCGGTGAATTGCCGTTGAGTTCACCAGACACCTCCTTGTCCTCTCCTTGGTTTAATGGTGAACTATTGCTTCAGAAACCCGCTCCCATAGTTCATTTCCCGAGAAGCTTGCAATGCCATTTCAACGATTTGTGTTGCGCCTTTTCTTCTCGGACATCCTGAGTCTCAGGTATCCTGACACCAATCGGATCTGAATCTTGGTCGGATATGATGGTTGGGACAACTTTCCAAGAGTTATGATGTTGATCCTTTGATGACCCGGTAACATGATGTCATGCCTAGCACCCCCCCCCTCGGCTGGACCTATCATTATAGATTCCTTTTCAGCAGGGTTATCCATTCGTCCATGAGGGAATTGTAATACTGTTACTACAAGTTATTCCTGATGGATCCTTCGTGATTCCAAAGTCTGATCTTCACCTGAAGACTATGTCAATGCTATCTCGAAGCATGTCTGTGGTACTCTGATTTTCAACAAGAACATTCGAAGCCCAATGCTAAATGATTCTTGCTCAATTGCCCAAACACCGTTGTATGGGCAATGTCATGAAAATTCTCTCCCCTACCTAAAGAGTTTTCTACATTATATCCTGACACGGATATCTTGCTCTGCTTGTCCTTGGGAAGGATATACCCCTGAAATATGTGTTTAAACACATTTTTCCTTTCCATTGTCCTGTTTAACCTAATGATCACATTTTCCTTTCCATGGGTCTGTTTGACCCTTCTTGGGATATATATAATCTAAGCAGTGATAATCCCCTGCTTAGGTAAGCTCCTCGTTATACCACTCTGTAAGTAAGACCCTATTACTATTGTTGATGACATTCCGGTAACCACCGATGGACGAGAACCTTGCCTATTGGTCCGCCTCGTTCAACGAGCAGGAAATTGGTTCTCTTCGTCCCTCGCCCTTGGTACCTATGTTGTTGCCGACATGACCCTCAGACTCTCCTCTGACATGCCTAGCTTACATGATCGTGCAAGATGTCACCAACCTTTCTACTTTTAACCACATGGTGGGCCCATAACCCACAGTTCCACAGGATCGAAACTTGACTCTCCTGTACACCACGTTTCCAAAGATAATCCTCACGCTTGACTTTGTATGTAATTCACGGGCCACTTGCCTACTGATCTATTCCGGTATCGGACGCAATACTTATTCCCGTTGCTCTGAACCCTTTCGCACCCTGCTTCAGGCAATGAACGATTGCCTATCCGCTAGAAACTTCTTATCGCACTGTCTTACTTTGCTCTCGATGTGTGTCATTTGTTCAACTCGAGAGATACTCATAAGTTCATTCTTGGGATACCCCCAGATGAGTTTCCCTTATAACATCCTATCATTGTAGAGCTACCCCTTACCTATTCGTAAGTACGATGGAGTTCCCGAATAAATGGTGACAAGTTTATCATGATGCATCAGAATAAAGGATTGAAGACATCAACGAAAGGAATTAACTTCTTCGAGAAGATCCGTTAGAATATTGTAACCAGAACTTTCCCCCTTGCTCCCCTCTTAAATCTCGGGACGAGATTTCTTGTAGTGGAGGAGAATTGTGACGCCCGGGTAATTAAGCTACAGTAATCCCCACTAATGTTGCCACGTCACCTCGGTTACTGTGGATAAACTCGCGTTAGATCCGAACCCGTTCTAAAACAAAAATCAAAACAAGAGCAAAGATAAAAAGTTTCAAAACCAAAACTAAAAATTTTCGGGGGTTGTCTAAAATAGCTAACATAATTATGGTGGGGTGCACTAATTTTTGTAAAATGCTTTGGCATTTTAAATAATCTAAAAACAGAAAAGAAAATTAATAAAAGAAAAGAAAGAAAAAAAAAGGGAGAGGGAGGGGAAAACCCCCTGGCCCAGCCAGTTCCCCCACCCCACCTGGCCCCTGGCCTGGCCCAACTTTCCCCCCCCCTTGGGCCGGCCCATCGGCCCAGCCGCCCCGGCCACATACCCCCCCACCCCTCCGCGGCCGAACCCTAGCCGCCCCACTCCTTCCCCCCCCCACGCGCCCCCACCCCTCTCCCCTGCCCTCGCCCGATCTGGATCGGGGGCGGAGACCCCCGACCGAGACGACCCCGACGGCCCCCGCCCTCCCCGACGCCGGCGCACGCCTCCCCGACTCCCTCCTCGCCGGTCGCCCCCGACCTCCACCGCGCCCGCTGCCCCTAGTCCCTACAAAGCCCGGTGAGGCCCTCGGCCTCCGTTCCCCTACGCCCGCCGCGCTCGCACACGGCCGTGGCCTCTCCCTAGCTCGCCGGCGTTTTGCCGTCCTTGCTCGCGCCGGTCAACTGCGCCAGCCGCGCCCGTGGCGGCCCTCACGTCCGGCGCCCCTCCGCCGCGGCTCCGTCGCCGCACCACCCGCCCTCGCCGCGCTCGGGACCACGCCTCCCGGTGCCCCTCTCCCCCTCTCTGTTGCAAGTCGCCGCTCCCGACTGCCCCGACGAGCTCCTCCGCGCGCGCCCGTCGCCGTGGCCTCCTCCGGCCTCTCCTGACAGCGCCGCTGCTGGCCGCGCCGTTCGCACCCAGCCGCGCCGACCCGCATCTGCCCCGCGGCCACCCTGCCGGCCACCACGCCACCGCCCTGGTCGGCGCCCCACCGCAGCCCCGGTGGCCTCGCCCCGCTGCAATCCCTGCGGGCGAGCACTCGCCCAGTCGGGCGCCAACGCCCGCCCGATAGCGCCCAAACCCGCTAGGCCTTTGGCCCACTGACAAAGGGGCCCCAGCCCCAGAAACGTTTAAAAAAAAGGAGTTTAAATAAATAAATAAATAAATAAATAAAAACAATAATTAAAATAAAACAAATTTAATTAATTAATTAATTAATTAATTAAGTTAATTAACCTTAATTAATTAATCTAATTAACCTGTTAGCTTAATTAAACAGTAATTAGTTTAACTAAATCCTAATTAACCTAACAGTGTATGACAGGTGGGTCCCACGGGACCCACATGTCAGGGTTGACTCAGTCAACCCCTGTTGACTGCTGACGTCAGCATGACATCATGCTGACGTCATAAAATACATTTTTTTTTGAATTAATTAAATAAATAATTAAATTCCAAAATTGTTAAAATCTTTTAAAAATCATATCTTTTAATCCGTAACTCGGATTAAAATATTTTCAACATGAAAGTTGCTCAGAACGACGGGACGATTCCGGATACGCAGTCCGTTCGTCCGCCACACCCCTCTAACCTATCGAACCCGCAACTTTCCCCCTCCGGCTCCTCTGCCCGAAAACACGAAACACCGGGAATACTTTCCCGGATGATTCCCCCCTTCACCGGTATCACCTACTACCGCGTTAGGGCACACCGAACACCGCGTATTGCCTTGTTATATTTGTGATGCTTTGTTTGCTCTGTATTCATTATTTCTTCCCCCTCTTCTCTCCGGTAGACTACGAGACCGACGCTGATGCCACCGAGTACGACTACGTCACCGACGACCCCTCCTTGTCTGAGCAACCAGGCAAGCCTCCCCCTTGATCACCAGATATCGCCTATTCTACTCTATACTGCTTGCATTAGAGTAGTGTAGCATGTTACTGCTTTCGTTAATCCTATTCTGATGCATAGCCTGACATTGTCGCTACATCTGTTGATACCTTACCTGCAATCCTAAATGCTTAGTATAGGATGCTAGTTTATCATCATTGGTCCTACATTCTTGTCAGTCTGCCTTGCTATACTATCGGGCCGTGATCACTTGGGAGGTGATCACGGGTATATACTATACATACATACATACTATACAGATGGTGACTAAAGTCGGGTCAGCTCATTGAGTACCCGCAAGTGATTCTGACGAGGGGGCTGAAAGGACAGGTGGCTCCATCCCGGTAGAGGTGGGCCTGGGTTCCCGACGGCCCTCGACTGTTACTTTGTGGCGGAGCGACAGGGCAGGTTGAGACCACCTAGGAGACAGGTGGGCCTGGCCCTGTTCAGCGTTCGCGGATACTTAACACGCTTAACGAGATCTTGGTATTTGATCTGAGTCTGGCTACGAGCCTATACGCACTAACCATCTACGTGGGAGTAGTTATGGGTATCCCGACGTCGTGGTATCAGCCGAAGCACTTCAGACGTCAGCGACGGAGCGGCGCGCGCCGAATTGGACTGGAACGCCACTAGGCTAGGTCTGCTTTCGGCCGCCCTCGCAACGTGCAGGTGTGCTCAGGGCGATGGGCCCAGACCCCTGCGCGCTTAGGTTTAGACCGGCGTGCTGGCCTCTCTGTTTTGCCTAGGTGGGGCTGCGACGTGTTGATCTTCCGAGGCCGGGCATGACCCAGGAAAGTGTGTCCGGCCAAATGGGATCGAGCGTGTTGGGCTATGTGGTGCACCCCTGCAGGGAAGTTAATCTATTCGAATAGCCGTGATCTTCGGTAACAGGACGACTTGGAGTTGTACCTTGACCTTATGACAACTAGAACCGGATACTTAATAAAACACACCCTTCCAAGTTCCACAGACAACCCGGTGATCACTTTTCTACAGGGCGACGAGGAGAGGATCGCCGGGTAGGATTATGCTATGCGATGCTATTGGAGATACTACTTGGAGGACTTCAATCTACTCTCTTATACTTGATGCAAGACGAAGGTGACCAGAAGCGTAGTCTTCGACAGGATTAGTTATCCCCCTCTTATTCTGGCATTCTGCAGTTCAGTCCACTGATATGGCCTCCTTACACATATACCCATGCATATGTAGTGTAGTTCCTTGCTTGCGAGTACTTTGGATGAGTACTCACGGTTGCTTTCTTCCCCCTTTTTCCCCCTTTCCTTCTTCCTGGTTGTCGCAACCAGATGCTGGAGTCCAGGAGTCAGACGCCACCGTCGACGACGACCCCTACTACACCGGAGGTGCCTACTAATACGTGCTGCCCGCCGACGACGACCTGGAGTAGTTAGGAGGATCCCAGGCAGGAGGCCTGCGCCTCTTTCGATCTGTATCCCAGTTTGTGCTAGCCTTCTTAAGGCAAACTTGTTTAACTTATGTCTGTACTCAGATATTGTTGCTTCCGCTGACTCGTCTATGATCGAGCACTTGTATTCGAGCCCTCGAGGCCCCTGGCTTGTATTATGATGCTTGTATAACTTATTTTATTTGTAGAGTTGTGTTGTGATATCTTCCCGTGAGTCCCTGATCTTGATCGTACACATTTGCGTGTATGATTAGTGTACGATTGAATCGGGGGCGTCACATCAGTGTCTAAACTATCCATGCAAAGGAGATGAGCATGCATGCATAGAAATCTTCAAGCAAAACCCCCCAAAAAAATGGATAGCCGAGGTATGGACAAGACCCCTCGTGCACAGAAGAATTGCCTTTTTGGCCAAGGGCGACACTACTTTGCGAACTATCCTCTTATAGATGAATTCCCGACTGCAACTGCACACAGGCTCACTGCAGGCTAGAGCGCCGGGGCTAAAGTTGACGAGCACCACAACTACAGTTGTGCGTAGTAGAGGAAGTGAATGAGTGAGTATCAGGTGCTCCCATGATACTGGCTCCTGGGTCGATGGATCTCAAATCGGACGGTATTTGGGAAGTTGTTGGATCTGCTGGGACCTATGCACAATTTTCAAACTCATGGCAGAATTTTTTGTGAAATGTTCTAGAGCTTCTAGGAGCCGTTGGATGTATCACCCTAGCCATGAGACGCCAGAGCATCATATATTTTCCCTCCTATCATAGTGAATTTTGCTATAGAGCATACATATTTCTTTTTCAATGATATGTCAAACCAGATTTTAGAATTTTCACTGCATTGCACCAGATCAGAGTGCCAGACTTTATTTCCACAATGTCGATCTGAATATCTGTCGAAACCATGTTACCAAATATATATGACACATGAACATATCATTTTCTTTCTCCCCGTGGAAGAAAGAGGACATTTTAACTAGGGTTTCTTGTGCCTCCTGCCGATGTCGCCACCGGTCTACCTCGTCTTCTATGGTCTTCGGGCCATGGAGGCGTGATGGATCCCGGCCATTGCTGGCGGGAGGGCTCCATTTTTCATGCTCTTTTAGTTTTGTTAGAGTTTGGGTCCTGTTAGAATAAATTCGAGGCATACCATTGATTATCCGAGGATGAAGCAATCACACGAGGCACGGCACCGAGATTTGTTAACGAGGTTCACCGATATGGCTACATCCCCGGGGCATGACTATGGGCGCTCCTCCTCATGATACCGTCACAATACCGCACCCGGTCGCCCTGGACACCAGCACATGTCGCCGGCTTCCCCTGCGTTCCGGTGCTATTATGTTGGCATAGGTTACATCATGTGTCTACCCCCGCTATATATGAGAGGCCTAGGATACAAGTGTCCTATTAGGATACGACTCCACATCCTATGTAAACACAGTACAAGTCCTAGTCCAACTGTAACCTACCTTGTACACAATATTCGATACAACTCTAACAAACTCCACCTTGGCGAATATTCTCCACCACCTTGAATTCGTCAATGCGTCAAACTTCCATGTACATTGGACTTGAGTTTATCCCGTAAGCACCGCTGCTACTCCAAAGACTCCATGTGACTCCACCTGCAACTTGCAGTCCCTTCTTTTCTTAACCACAGTCAACACTCGATCAAAATTAAGTTCCTTGTTACTCTAGTTTGTGCTCCCAACTTCCAGAGTATCAGTCCAACGACATCACACATTGATCACTGACCTGCGTGAAAAATGAACAACTCACATATTGGGTGTCACAATAAGAGTTACGTGAACTCAACATCACCGCTCCTTTCTTGACCGCCTGTCTGAAACTTGAAGGAATTTCACCGTTGCTTGTAGTCACCCCGAGTCAAATTCGCAGTTGTCTTACCACATGTATGACCACCAGAGCCCTGGCCCGTCTCCATGCCCCGTGCATACCGCACGCCTCGCCGCTATTACCGCGTCGAGCCTCCGCTGTCCCGGTCGAGTCTCAAGGGTCGCAAACCCACACCACTCAACCCCCACTGCAGAGTATCATCGATTATCACCGACCGATGACGAGTTTCATGCTTCCATCAGACAACTGGGCTCCAGTCCAAACTACGTGTCACTCGCTTTTCCCCAGCTGAATTAGGCTTCGATTCTCCGGATCCTTACACCGTAGCCCCTCAATCCAGCTCCACCTTCAACATGACTCCATGGTAGATGATCAGTCCACCCTCGCGCCCCGTCGACTTCAAACTCCGTGTGTACACCACCTTGAATCAACCCCGCGCCATAGTCTTGTCGAAGTCACACAAGCCATCAGGCCTGCGCCACGTGTTTCCACGTCCAGAAGTCTGTCACCATCAGCTTCACGCTCCTATGTCGTCGTCGTCGATCCCACCACCATATTCTGTACCAACCGACTCGCGTCGATCCGTCAGACTGACAAGTCTGACCTAGCCGAACTTCCCTGACTGCAACCATCTGCAACTCCTCACAATCCTCATCGTTCGCCTGGCTTGACATCCAGCAACGCCTTCAAGCATCACTACAGTGCCAACAAATTTTTCACCCTTGTCTGCCATAACCCAAGGTTCTCAGTTCCGTTAAACTTCTCCATCTCAAACCCAATGTCCGATGGCGTCATGATTCTTCGTATGACTGACGTTGTGAATTTTTTTGAGCTTTGCACGCGATGCCCAAGTACACGAACAGAACCTCCGCGTACCACTAGCAATTCCAACTAGCTGGTCTTCAAGTGAATTTGGCTCCTGTCTCTGGCTCAACTTCGGATGCTAGCCTTTGTCATGTCACAACCTTTAGCTAAATACCAATGGATGAACAACACGATGGGTAGTTTCCTTCGCTTGAGTTGATCTGCCCTGTGCCTCTCCGTGTCGGTACATGAGGACTCGGGTCCTCTTTTTCTTGGCCACTGCTACGCGTCATCCGGATGATATTTGCTGAATTTAGGCCGCCTAGCCAGCCTTGCGATCCAGCCTATCGAACGGTCCCAACTTCCCCGCTGCAGTACTGCCCCGCTGACGGACGCATCACGTGAGATGGGCTGGGTTGGGCCACACGTTTTTTGCACTCACACACATACGTCAACTCTGCATGGCAATACATCCAAAAGAAAAGAACGTACACAGGTGACCATCCAATGGTGGTCTAGTTGTTGTGGGCGTAGTGTGTGAGCGTGAGCAGTGCTGGGACGCTGGACGGCGGCAGCCCGACTGCTTCGATAGCGGCAGCGATCCTACGAGGCATGCTGCGACGAAAGCCTGTCCGCTTCAACGATGTTCCAACAACATGCTTCGACGGACACCGCGATGGCGCGAGGGCACAACATGCTTCGACGGTCGCCGCGATGGCGCGAGGGCGTGCTTCGGTGGCCGTGGTGATGCTGCAATATCACCCCGGCTGCTTCGAGGATGTTGCGACGACACGCTTTGATGGCCGCGGTGTGCATCGACGGATGCGGCGATGTTACGACGACAACTTGTCTGCTTTAAGGATGTTGCGACATCATGCTTCGACGGCCACGACGGGTGCTTCGGTAGCCACGGCGATGCTACATTGGCAACATGTTTGCTTCAAGGATGTTGCGAGAGCAGGCTTCGACGGCCATAGCGGGTGCTTTGGTAGCTGCGGCGATGCTACAAAGG
Source organism: Triticum aestivum (assembly GCF_018294505.1). Classification (NCBI taxonomy): domain Eukaryota; kingdom Viridiplantae; phylum Streptophyta; class Magnoliopsida; order Poales; family Poaceae; genus Triticum; species Triticum aestivum. The sequence goes on from NC_057794.1 coordinate 330,419,423, forward strand.
CAACACGTCAGTTTCAAGGATGTTGCGACGGTATTCCTCGAAGGCCATGATGGGTGCTTCGGTAGCTACGGCGATGCTACGAAGGCAACACGTCTGTTTCAAGGATGTTGCGACGGTATTCCTCGAAGGCCATGATGGGTGCTTCGGTAGCTACGGCGATGCTACGAAGGCAACACGTCTGTTTCAAGGATGTTGCGACGGTATTCCTCGAAGGCCACGACGAGTGCTTCGATAGCTGCGGTGATGCTATGACTGCAACCCGGCTGCTTCAAGGATGTTGTGACAACATGCTTTGACGGTCACAATGAGTGCTTCGGTAGCTGCGGTGATGTTACGACGGCAACCCGACTGCTTCGATGATGTTGCGATGGCGTGCTTCAACAGTTGTGGCAATGATGCGACGAACCGCAACGACGACGTGCTTCGAACGGTCACGGTGGTGCTGCGACGGCGTGCTTCGATGACCACAACGATAATCCAACAAAGGCCCGACTACTTCGACGATGCTGCGACGGCGTGCTTCCGTACCGTGGCTACGAAGACGGCATGGCTGTTTTGACGATGCTACGATGGTAGCTCGGCTGCTCCGATGATGATGCAATGATATCTATGCTACTGCGGCAGCAGCGGCGGCATAAGGATACTACCCTTTTTTTTTGCGAAATTAAGGATACTACCCTAAGCATTGCTATATCCAAGCAACCATGACACCATGAGCTTGCTAGGATAAAATCCAACAAATACCCACATTCAACATCAAGAATATGATGCTATGGAATCTTTGTTTGCTGCTTGCTAAGTGCTTTCTATTAAGATTATTTATAGCATCACATACATGCATAGCTACATGCCTAAACACTGTGTGAGAAACTACAAGTAGAATGGACTGTTAGACAGTCACGGAACGCAACCACGGCAAAAAGAAAAGAAAAAAGGTCAGGCGCGCGTCTAGCTACTACGAGGGCTACGCGGTCACGTAGGTGGGCTGACTTTGCATGCGGCTAGAAAGAGGCTTCGGCGCCACAGCGATCGAACGGCCCCGGAGGCGGCTGATCAAACCAACAAATCATCCGCCTGTTTTTAAACATTTCCCCTTTTTCTTCCAAAACAAATCTCACTTTCAGCGACGCCTCCACCTTGCGGCTACACAAAGGGCCTAGCCCCACCAAGCACGCACATAGCCAGCCGCACTTGGGCCAGCCTTCCACGCACTAGGCATGCCCACAATCCGTCTCGGCTTCTGCTCCCTGCAACCAGCGCCCGACTTGACCTGCCGCGCCTCGATCCATGCCAGATCGGGGCCGCTGAGATCCAATCCGCTCGCCCCGCTAATTGCTTTCCCGATTTCGCCGAGAACGCACTAGACGACCTCCGCGGAACATCACTTCCGCACATCATCTTTGTCCCGAAACTTGACGACGATCCATCCTACAGATCAACAATCCGCAGCCTCTGAATAACCTAGCTCATGATACCACTTGTTAGAATAAATTCGAGGCATACCGTTGATTATCCGAGGACCAAGCAATCACACGAGGCATGGCATCAAGATTTGTTAACGAGGTTCACCGATATGGCTACATCCCCGGGGCATGACTATGGGCGTTCCTTCCCATGATACCGTCACAATACCGCACCCGGTCGCCCTGGACACTGGCACATGCCGCCGGCTTCCCCTGCGTTCCGGTGCTATTATGTTGGCATAGGTTACATCGTGTGTCTACCCCCGCTATATATGAAAAGCCTAGGATACAAGTGTCCTATTAGGACACGACTTCACATCCTATGTAAACACAATACAACTCCTAATCCATTTGTAACCTACCTTGTACACAATATTCGACACAACTCTAACAGGTCCTACTCAGAGAGGCGAGGAGGCGACAGCTCTCTGAAGATGGAATAAGGTTCTCCTCGCCTAGTCCCCGTTCCGGTGGTGTTTCCAGCATCGTTGGAGGGCATGTGGAGGTTTGTATCCGGCGGAACTCACGGGATTCGGTCGGTGTTTGTTTTTAGTGGATCCACGTGGATCATGTCTTTGTTCGTCTATTTTCGTATGTCTATAGATTGGATCATTTCGATCTACGCCTCTCTTTATCGGCGACGGTTGTTGTTTTGGTGCGTTGGTCCCACGCGGCCTTAGCACGGCGATTTTCAATTGTCTACCGCAACAAGGTTTGCCAGGCTCCGATGAGGGAAGACGTCGGCGCACCTTCGACTCGCTCTAGTGCTTATAGTCACCGCTAGATGGTTTATGGAGCTGGATTTTATTTTTGGTGTTCTTTGTACTACCTTGACAGTTAATGAATAGATCGGAAGTTTTCCTCGCAAAAAAAAAATGATGCATGGTGATATTTTTAATTTTTTTTGCATGGATATTTTCTGGTTGAACTCATAATTCTTCTTTTTTAAAGTACGTGGTACATACATAGAGGAACATAGTGCACTTTGCTATCATATTTTTAGCAACCTGTGCCCGTTTTCATTCAGTTCGGCATTCGTAACTAGAGTATGAGGAAGTAACGAACAAGATGGAATTCATAGGACACCCGAAAAAAAAAAGATGGAATTCATAGACACACGAGCAGAAAGCTACGGGTTTGCACATTTGCATTGTGCGCCTTGTGTCACCCATCGATGCGCCGGCGCCCCGGCGGGTCGGGGAACCTGCGCACCGCGGCCATAGGCGACACATCCACTGCCCTGCGGCTCACGCACCCCGTTAGTAGCCCAACCGGCCGGTCCCGGTTCTGCCTCACGGCCACCGGGGGCCTCCCGCGGCCGCCACTGCGCTCCGGCGCGGCGGACATGTCCACGGCGCTCGCGGTCACCACGCTCCACTGGATGCTCGCCTCGCTTGGCTCGTACGGGCAGTCGCCGATCATGAGGCTCTTGATCTCGAACAGGTCCGAGCTCGACTCGCTCCCGCCATCGTCGTCGTCGTCGTCGCCTCCGCCGCAGCTGACTTTGACCGGAGCCTGAAGAGTGAAGCTTCCTTTCCTAAAGCTCGCGCTCGAGTACTCGACCGCCTTCTCCTCCCTCCCTACTGTTGCCACTTGTGAAGCGCCGAGATTCAAATTTGGCGGGAGGCCAGCCACCACACCACGGTGGCTGCCGCCGGCTAGCCCGAGGCCAGCCTTCTGCATCCTCAGGTCTCTATACCACTCGACCCCGCTCGCCGCCAGCTTGCTCGATTCTGTCGTCTCCGTCGCCGGGCCGCCGTTAACGCGCACGGCCCGCTTCCCGGAGCACGGACGCAGGAGCGCCCCGACCTGCAGGCAGCACTTCTTGCTGCTGTATCCCGGGTGGCTGCGCGCGTCCCGGAGGAGCACGGTCTGGCTGTTGGCAGTGGCCGCCGAGCCAGCGCTCGCCGCCGACGCGCACGTCGACGTCGGCTTGCTCGCCGGCACAGCTGGCCTCGACACCGTGGCCACAGTCTCCACAGGCGTGGCGGAGCCCTCCTTGCTGTCACCGTCCATTGCACCCTTGAAGTAACGCTCAGCCGAGAACACGTCGAGCTCGCCGTCAGCGTAAGTGCGCCGCCGGCTCGGCGTGCTCTTCGGCGGCACTGGCGCCCTAGCCGGGCCGGTGGCCATGCCCTCCCTGATGAGATCCGGGTAGGCCGGTAAGGTGCTGTTCCGGCGCCGCCCGAACAGCTCCTGCTCATAACTGACCTTCAAATCACCATTTCTTGTGTGCTCCATGGTGCAATCAAATGCACAACTAGACAACTGGTGCTGCTACTGCTGCTAGTATTATCAAGTTTTCATGTATCTCAAACACACAGAAACGGTGTGAAATAGCCACACTTATATAGGCAACACAACATGATTGGAACACGATCCTGGTAAAAAGTAAATGAGAATGATTCGGTTAATCCATCAAAAAAGAAGCTTGTTGCTAATCTGTCCCTGTGAAGCAACAGTGGGGACAACAGGGAGGAGATAATGAGGCTGTGAACTGGTTGAGAAGCAGAATGATTGGACCGTATGTTTTCGCAACATTTCTTGGGGATGCATGCAATTTTGTGATGGAGGTGGTGGTTGGTGCCTCCACGTCCGCAAGTCACAGGATCTCCAGGAATTCTGATGGATCTCTTGCTAACGTTAACACTCCCGTTGAAACTGTTTTGCAGTGCAAAAGCAGACACTGACATGCCTGAAGGAACAGGGAACACAGGCAGTTTCTTGATCATTACATTACATGTAAGACACACCGGAAATTTGGGGGAACAATGACGCCTGTCTGCATGTAAGACATGAAATTGAGATGATAAGGTTGTTGTGTGCAACTGTGGACACATACAGGATTTTCTTTTCTTCTCTTTTTCTTTGTGTGTTGACTGACAGGTAAGGAGGCAAGGAAACACAAAGTACTATCTGGAATGGACTGTTGTGCACCAGTTCAGTACTTCATTTTAAAGCTTTTTCACGGAACTAGTTGAATGCCCTTCGCGTAAAAGTTCTTTTTATCGCTACTAGTAGTAAGTACTGTAAAGAAAGGACATCCGTGTTGCCCCCCGCAGGCGACCCAGGCGAAACCCTAGCCACCGGGCCGCCACCCCTCCCCTTCCCTCCTCCCCCCTCGCCGCCCCCGGCAGGCGCCGCCAGGCAAAGCCCGCGCGGTGTCGGCGGCAACGGGGCACTTCTTCCCTCTCGTGAGGCCTTGGTTGCGCGGGGCGGCCTGGCTAAGGAGAGGCGTGGGGGCTGCAACGTGAGCTGGCGCCGACCGGCGCGACGGGTTTGGCGCTGCGGTTGCGTGTGCTGGTGCTTGCCGATGGACGAGGGCAGGCAAAGGCCGATTGGCGCGGCGGCGAGATGTTGGCGGCTCGTCGAGACGGCATGTCTGTGTGGCGCCCAGGCGCTGCTCCCGACGTGGCTCGGCAGCGCGCGGGGCGCGGGATGAGCACCGACGCCGCCGCCAATGCGGATCTGCTGGGTGGCCGACGACGGTGCGCGAGGAGGTTGGGCGACACGGCGGTGAGGGGCTCCAAGCCCGATCTGAGTTTGGGCGGTCCCGCGCCCAGATCTCGATGGCCGGTGGTGCCTGGATAGGGGAGGCGTGTGCGGTGGTGCCGGTGGATGCTGGTGGGTTCCCCCTTGCAAGTGTGTGCACGTCCAGCTCCTGGAACAGGGGCGCCGTCCAGCCTGTTGGTGCTAGAGGAAGCCCGGGTAGACCAGATCCAGCTCGAAGGTCCGGTCCTTGCGCGCGGCGGTGCGGGCCGGTCAACTATGGTTCTACTTCGGTCTCTCCTGTGCGCTGCTGTGCAAATTCTCGCCCAGATCTGCGCACGGAGCCGGAGGATGGCCGGAGTCGATTTGGTTCGCCCAGGTCCTGCGAGCGGCGGGGCGGACCGGTCAGGTTGACGTGTGCTCGCCTAGGTTCTGCGTGCGGCGGTGACTATCCCGTGTCTGGTAGTGTGTGCTTGGCCTTGTTCTGCCTGGTGGTGCCGGGTTGGTCTCGGATCCTAGATGGTTGGTGGAAGGCGTGGCTCCGGATGAAAATCTTGCATCGACCTCGTCGGTGCAGACGGTAACGGCATCTATGGATGTCGTATTCTTTCTTGGAGGTGCCGCCGTGGAGCTCATTGCTCTTCCTGCCTCATGGCTGAGGTCTCCGGGTGAAAACCTAAGATCTGAGAAGCCAGATCGGATGACGGTGGTGTTCTCGATACCACTTCCTTCTTGGAGGCATCATCTTGAAGGCCTCGACGATGGATTCCGATGATGTGCACGGTTGCTGGTGGATATTGGGTTTGTGTTGGTGCCGGCGGGTTTCTGTTTTCTTTCTTTTCTTTCTGCACTAGCCCTTTTGCAGTGCTTTCCTCCTTTGGAGGTGTTCTTGTTACTTCTCTTCTGATCAATAAATTTGGCAGTCCTCCTGCCAACGTTCTAAAAAAAGTTCTTTCTTTGCATAACAATATGCATTTAAATCTAATGCTTAGAGAACTTGATTTTCTAGGAATAAAATAATTATAGTCGATATTTTACATCGGTTTGCTATTTTGCAACAAAAGTTTTAAATAATGGGGTATGTCATTTAGCGGCCGCTTGCTGGAAGCTACGAAAAGTTTTCTCGAATACGGATGCTATGAAAAGTTATCGTGAAGCTAAGACTCATTTATCGTTTTCGGTTGAATCATGAAAACAATAAGCATATGTCATATATGCATATACTTGACAATTAATATGCATGCATATATCACATATACTCCCTCCGTTCCTAAATATTTGTCTTTTTTAGAGATTTCAACATATGACTACATACGAAGCAAAATGAATGAATCTACACTCTAAAATATATCTACATACATCCGTATGTTGTAGTCCATTTGAAATGTCCAGAAAGACAAATATTTAGAAACGGAGGGAGTACTTGACAAGCAATATGCATGCATATATCACATATACTTGGCATGGGGCCATAGCAATGCAAAGCTTGGATCCAGCCATGACAAAGGCATATCAGCAAAGCATCCAACCATCGCAAAGCAAATCTTGGCATAGCTTTAGCGTGTCGCTAAACTGACACACAAATTTAGCATTAAACACGCCATAGCCTGCTATTAGCCACAAAATCCATTTAGTGCAAAACACACATAGTTTTAGCATGATGTCATTCCAAATGCTATAGCGGTGCTATAGCTCACTATTTGAAATTTTGATCACAACTGGATTTCATTCAGTTTGCTCATCGTTTGACCTCACGGATAACTTGGGCCTCTCATAGCGACTGATCTCATAGTTCGTTAGCAACTTAGCATAGTGCATTATACTACTTTAATTACTACACCTCTTGTATAGTATCATATCCTAGTATCATAGCGCATGGTACTGCTTTATTTATTCATATGTACAATCTCATTCTGACATTATGTCACACATCTACTTTCCATTAAATTGCCTCGTTTGGTGAGCTATGATAAGTATCATACCAAGATACTGGTATCTTCCCTTTTTATTTAACCACTGTCAATCGAGGGGAAGTGGATTTTCTCATTCGTCTCTGTCGCGCTCCCTCCAGTAGTTAGTTTTGTCTTTCTTCTTTAACTACTATCGAGGCCATGCCAAATCAATGTCTTCAAAGGTGCATGTCCCCCTCCATAGTTAGTTTCTCCTTCGAAGATGATGGATAAGTCAATCAGTCTTACAGGTCCATGGGGGCCTCGAACAATCCCCTAAAACAGTCTGGAGACGGGCATGATGTCATCTGACAGTATTAACATCTTCTCTAGGGTCTTCGTGGTGATGATGATGAATGAGCCTCCACCATCGATGGGAACTTGGTGCTTCTGCACCATGTTAATCATCGGATCCCCTGCCAATAGGGGGTAATGGCCAATGTGCTTGATCCCCCAAGCAGATCCTATAATCGAAGCATATGGGGGTCTCGGCCCAATGGGGTCACGATGGCTCCTCCTGAGCAAGTTGCGCCCTCCTAGCGGCAACATTCATGTCCCGTCCTAGATCGTGGCTTGAGGACCCCCCCACCCCCCCACACACATGTGGTATATGGAGCGGGAACCAACCGAGGGGGCCCTTGGCCGCTGTATTACATGAGGGTTCGTGCGGTCGTCACTGATGAGGGCATAGACCTGGGGTAGGGTAATAGGCCCGACCTATACGTCCTACCTAAGGTCCTTGTCTTAGAAGCAAAGAAGTTCAAGAGTAAACAGGGAGGACCCAATAAAGGTGTCGAGTGCAATCCACTCGACCTACCATTCACTCGGAGACTCCTTCTTATTTGAGTCAGTCGACTACTCAACCATTCGACCATGTAAAAGACCACTCGACGTACAAGAAGACCTAAAGCCGCTCTGCGCAGCAACGGTCGGGCATTTACTCGTATATTTAATGATCATTTGTAGCACTTTATTATAGATGTTACCTATAACGCTCTCTCTTTATGAATATTGAACTCAGTGTAACGGAGGGGAGCTGGGGTCCTGGCGCACTCTATATAAGCCACCCCCCTCCTCTGAGACAAGGGTTTGCACCCCTGTAACTCACACGCATATAATCAGTCGACCGCCTCCGGGCTCCGAGACGTAGGGTTGTTACTTCCTCTGAGAAGGGCCTGAACTCGTAAAACTTGCGTGTACAACTCCTCCATAGCTAGGATCTTGCCTCTACATCCCTACCCCCATTCTACTGTCAGACTTAGAACCACGACAGTTGGCGCCCACCGTGGGGCCGGTGTCTTAGCAGTTTATTGGAGAAGTTGCGATTCTTCCGATTCCCATCATCATGGTTTCCGGCGGAGGATTGGCTGAAGGCCGCGAGATCCGTCTCGGCACGCTCATCTTCATCGCCGATGACTCCGCTTGGCTTCACGAAGCTCCACTCGACGTCGAGGCGCTCCCCGTCTGTGGGGCGATGCACTTCCGCGCGTGCGTTTGTAGCGTCCTTCTTCGACAACCGTCGACTCTGTATCAGTCGACTCCTGTGGCAACCTCCCTCTCAGTTATTCGCCGGCGCCAGCGATCCGGTCGGTCGCGGCTTCAGCGGTGGGTGAGGCACGCGGTGGCCCGCCAATCGGCCACCCCGCAAATCACGACAATCGAGCCCGATGAAACTCTGTACGACCTGTTCGATCTGTCGACTGGCTCCATCGAGACTGCGTCCAAATGCGATAGCAGCGACCCCGCGGCAGAAGTCTTGATGGTCAATGGACCACACAGTCCTCCTGGCTTCACTCGGGAAGGCGGTGGCGATGGCGGCGGTGATCCGTCACATGTTGACGAGGAGTACCGTCCCGAACCCCTCTCCTCGCAGCGGAGGGAAGATCTTCGCCGCTGTAATATGGATGCACTCCACACTCCTATCGTTGGAGAAACCCCCAAGGCCCGGGCCTTGGAGGAGGCGCGCCTGGCCAACTTATCTGAGCGCACTCGACTGGAGAACCTCCAGCGCGCACTCGACGAGCGTGCTCGGCAGCGGATCCCCGAGTCCAGTCGACGACAACTTTTTCCGCCTCCGACTCAGGTATATCGAACTCCGATCCAGAATCTCACAGCTGCAGCTCGAATAGCAGAGTCAATTCAACCTTCCCAGTCAGAAGCTGGCCGAGGTTTGCTGCAGATCCGGGCTTTACTCTGGGCAGCAGGAGAGCAGAATACAACGGTATCTCAGTCGCGGAATAGGATTCATAGCAGGTCTATGGTGGCGGATACTGTCCAGTCTGCCCATAGCCCGAGACCGCCTCCGCGGCATGAGGGACGTGGATACCAGCAAGATTAGTACAGGAACCGTGAGTAGTATGATCATCGACTCGACCAGGACGATCATTGTCGAGTGCTCACGTCTCCTCCGAGGAGTGGGTCGTACATGCCTCGGCGGCAAGATGACAGGCGTCCCCACAGCGGCGAACAGAGAATTCCAGTCGACCCCAGAGAACCAGGCTTTGATGCAAGATCAATCCTTATTCAAGGTCTGGTTGATAGAAACAGAGTTCACAGAGAAGGCCACGATAGAGATCGTCCGACTGGAAGCAGGGTACATGTTTCAGGACCCGAGTGTTTCAGCAGAGCCATCAAAGTAGCAGTGATTCCTCCAAACTTCAGGTTGGCGGTTGGAGTCAGCAAGTTCACGGGCGAATCCAAGCCAGACACTTGGCTTGAGGATTACCGAGTGGCTGTGCAGATTGGCGGTGGCAATGATGATGTAGCCATGAAGCACCTCCCCTTTGATGTTGGAGGGCTCTGCCAGAGCGTGGTTGAATCAGTTGGCTCCTCGCAGCATATACAGTTGGGAAGAATTTGCTCGAGTGTTTGTAAGGACCTTTGAAAGCACTTGCAAAAGGCTGGCAGGGTTGACAGAATTGCAGTGTTGTGTCCAGAAACCAAATGAAACTTTGAGGGATTATATCCAGAGATGGATCTCGTTGCACCATACAGTGGAGAATGTGTCAGATCACCAAGCAATATGTGCCTTCAAGGAAGGCGTTAAGTATCGGGAATTGAACCTAAAATTCGGTCGGACAGGAGATATGACTCTGACTCGGATGATGGAGATCGCCACCAAATATGCCAATGGTGAAGAGGAAGACCGACTCCGGAGTGGCAAACACAAAACAGTCGCCCAAGAAACCGAAGGAGGGAATTCCAGTCGGAAACAGAAGCGGAAAGCTGAACCAGCTGCTCCTGGTGAAGCTTTAGCTGTTGCCCAAGGAAAGTTCCAGGGAAAACCCAAAGGGTCCTGGAATCCCAAGAAAGTTAAGGATAAAGATGGGAACACTGTGTTGGATTTACCATGCCATATTCATACCAAGAAAGATGAAGAGGGGAACATCATTTACCCTAAACACACCACTCGACAGTGTCGTTTCCTGATTCAGCAGTTCCGAGAGAAACAACCCAAGGAAAAGGAAAAGAAGTCGGACGAAGGTGAGGATAGGGAAGAAGATGATGACGGCTTTCCCAATGTTAATTCCACGCTAATGATTTTTGCTGATGTTGAAAGCAAAAGTCGATTGAAGGTTATTAATAGGGAGGTGAACATGGTTGCCCCGGCAACACCCAATTATCTGAAGTGGTCCCAGACTGCCATCACATTCGACCAGTCAGACCACCCAGCGCATATAGCCACCCCTGGGAGGCAAGCACTGGTGGTCGACCCAGTAGTCGAAGGCACCCGACTGACTAAAGTGCTGATGGATGGTGGCAGCGGCTTGAATATTCTTTATGCTGAAACCTTGAAGGGAATGGGCATTCCGATGTCCAAGTTGAGTGAAAGCAACATGAGTTTCCACGGTGTTATACCTGGCAAGAAAGCTCAGTCACTCGGCCAAATCACACTTGATGTGGTTTTCAGTGATTCCAAGAATTACCGCAAGGAAAAGTTGATGTTTGAGGTAGTGGATTTCAAGAGTGCTTACCATGCCATCCTGGGGAGACCCGCTTATGCACGTTTTATGGCTCGACCATGTTATGCGTATCTGAAATTGAAGATGCCTGGTCCCAAAGGAGTAATCACTGTCACTGGCAATCGGCAGAAGGCAGAAGAGTGCTTCCAGAAGGGCTCAAAAATTGCCTTAGCCATATGCGGTGCCCCCTCCACCATCCACCTCGGTGAAGCCCTGTTCCGGTAGTATCATCATCACCGTCATCACGCCGTCGTGCTGACGAAGCCTACCGCAGAGTCAAGAAAAATGCAGATCCGAGTGATTTGCTGCAAGCCAAGAAGCCTACCACAGAGTCCGCATTTCAGTCGTCAGGGGAAACGAAGCCGATTCATATCCACCCGACCGATCCCAATGCTGCTCTGACCCATATCTCATCAACACTTGACAACAAATAGGAAGAAGCGCTCATCCAGTTCCTCCGTGAGAACTGGGACATCTTTAAATGGAAACCTTCTGACATGCCAGGTGTACCCAGGGGACTGGCTGAGCATCGTTTGCGAGTCGACCCGAAAGTAAAACCAGTCAAGGAACATTTCGACGGTCCGCCGTCCAGAAGAGAAAAGCAATTGGTGAAGAAGTGGCTCGGCTCCTGGCAGCTGAGTTCATCCGAGAGATTTACCACTCCGAGTGGCTCACCAATGTTGTCATGGTCCCTAAGAAGGATGATTCACTTCGCATGTGCATTGATTTCAAGCATATCAATCGGGCCTGCCCGAAAGATCATTTTCCTCTTCCCTGCATCGACCAAATTGTCGATTCAACTGTGGGGTGTGAGCGTTTGTCCTTCTTGGACACCTATTCCGAGTACCATCAGATCCGACTATATGGACCCGATGAGATAAAAACGGCTTTCATCACTCCATTCGAATGTTTCTGTTATGTCACTATGCCATTTGGCCTAAAGAACGCCGGAGCCACTTTCATGAGGATGATCCAGAAGTGTCTACTCACTCAAAGCAGTGGGAATGTGGAAGCATACATGGATGACATTGTAGTCAAGTCACATAAAGGTCCCGACCTACTGGCTGACCTTGCCGAAACCTTTGCCAACCTCAGAAGGTACGATATTGATGACCCACAAGTATAGGGGATCTATCGTAGTCCTTTCGATAAGTAAGAGTGTCGAACCCAACGAGGAGTAGAAGGAAATGATAAGCGGTTTTTAGCAAGGTATTCTCTGCAAGTACTGAAATAAGTGGTAACAGATAGTTTTGTGATATGATAAATTGTAACGAGCAACAAGTAACAAAAGTAAATAAAGTGCAGCAAGATGGCCCAATCCTTTTGTAGCAAAGGACAAGCCGGAACAAACTCTTATAATAGGAAAAGCGCTCCCGAGGACACATGGGAATATCGTCAAGCTAGTTTTCATCACGTTCATATGATTCGCGTTCGATACTTTGATAATTTGATATGTGGGTGGACCGGTGCTTGGGTGCTGTTCTTACTTGAACAAGCATCCCACTTATGATTAACCTCTATTGCAAGCATCCTCAACTACAACAAAAGTATTAAGGTAAACCTAACCATAGCATGAAACATATGGATCCAAATCAGCCCCTTACGAAGCAACGCATAAACTAGGGTTTAAGCTTCTGTCACTCTAGCAACCCATCATCTACTTATTACTTCCCAATGCCTTCCTCTAGGCCCAAATAATGGTGAAGTGTTAGGTAGTCGACGTTCACATAACACCACTAGAGGCTAGACAACATACATCTTATCAAAATATCAAACGAATACCAAATTCACATGACTACTCATAGCAAGACTTCTCCCTTGTCCTCAGGAACGAACGTAATTACTCACAAAGCATATTCATGTTCATAATCAGAGGGGTAATAATATGCATATAGGATCTGAACATATGATCTTCCACCAATTAAACCAACTAGCATCAACTACAAGGAGTAATCAACACTACTAGCAACCTACTAGCACCAATCCCGGAATTTGAGACAAGAATTGGATACAATAGATGAACTAGGGTTTGGAGATGAGATGGTGCTAGTGAAGATGTTGATGGAGATTGCCCTCTCCTGATGAGAGGAGCGTTGGTGATGACGATGGTGATGATTTCCCCCTCCGGGAGGGAAGTATCCCCAGCAGAACAGCTCTGCTGGAGCTCTAGATTGGATCCACCAAGGTTCCGCCTTGTGGCGGCGGAGTCTCGTCCCGAAAAGTTCCCCCTTATTTTTTTTCTCATCGGAAGACCTATAGGAGAAGATGGGCATCGGAGAGCCACCAGGGGGCCCACGAGGTAGGGGGTGCACCCTAGGGGCGGGGGGCGCCCCCACCCTCGTGAGCAGGGTGTGGCCCCCCTGGCCTTCATCTTTGGCGTGGATTTTTATTTCTTTCTTTTAAGACGTTCCGTGGAGTTTCAGGACTTTTGGAGTTGCGCAGAATAGGTCTCTAATATTTGCTCCTTTTCCAGACCAGAATTCCAGCTGCTGGCATTCTCCCTCGTTATGTAAACCTTGTAAAATAAGAGAAAATAGCCATAAGTATTGTGATATAAAGTGAAATAACAGTCCATAATGCGATAAATATCGATATAAAAGCATGATGCAAAATGGACGTATCAACTCCCCCAAGCTTAGGCCTCGCTTGTCCTCAAGCGAAAAGCTGATAACAATAAATATGTCCTCATGTTTAGAGGTAGAGGCGTCGATAAGAAAAATAAAATACGGACATGAAGGCATCATGATTATTCTTATAACAGCAACATATATAGGTTTTGTCATATGATTACTTATGTTCAAGTGATGATCTATTCACAATGCAAAAGTATAAATCATAAACCTTCGGGAGAATATATAATGAATTTTTACCGACCAAAATACGTAACGTGCAAGAAAACGGAGTCCGGAAGGCACACGAGGTGCTCACGAGGTAGGGGGGCGCGCCCAGGGGGTAGGGCGCGCCCACCACCCTCGTGGGGCCCTCGTGTCCTTCCCGGACTGCTACTTATTTTTCTATTTTTCTAAATACTCCAAAACGAAGAAATATTGCCTTAAAAATTATTTTGGAGTCGGTTTACTTACCGTACCACATACCTATTCCTTTTCGGAGTCTGAAACATTCCGGAAAGTGTCCCTTATGTATTCCTCCAGGGTTATGGTTTCAATAATATTGGTTTCAACATTTATGGGATTACTTGAGATATAATGTTTAATTCTTTGACCATTTACCACCTTCGGATTTGCGCCCTCGAAGTTGTTGATTTTTATGGCACCGGAACGATAGACCTCTTCGATAACATAGGGGCCTTCCCATTTAGAGAGAAGTTTTCCTGCAAAAAATCTTAAACGAGAGTTGTATAGCAATACATAATCACCTACATTAAACTCATGCTTTTGTATCCTTTTGTCATGCCATTTTTTAATTTTCCTTTAAACAACTTGGCATTTTCATAAGCTTGGGTTCTCCATTCATCAAGTGAGCTAATATCAAATAACCTCTTCTCACCAGCAAGCTTAAAATCATAGTTAAGCTCTTTAATAGCCCAATATGCCTTGTGTTCTAGTTCGAGAGGTAAGTGACATGCTTTTCCATAGACCATTTTATACGAAGACATAACCATAGGATTTTTGTATGCAGTTCTATAAGCCCATAATGCATCATCAAGTTTCTTAGACCAATTCTTTCTAGACCTATTAAAAGTCTTTTGCAAAATTAATTTGAGCTCTCATTGCTCAATTCTACTTGACCACTAGACCGTGGGTGATAAGGAGATGCAATTCTATGATTAACATCATATTTAGCAAGCATTTTACGGAAGGTACCATGAATAAAGTGTGAACCACCATCAGTCATTGAATATCTAGGGACTCCAAACCTCGGAAAATAACTTCCTTAAGCATTTTAATAGAAGTGTTATGATCAGCACTACTAGTTGGAATAGCTTCTACCCACTTAGTAACGTAATCAACAGCAACTAAAATATGTGTGTATCCATTGGAGGCAGGAAAAGGTCCCATATAATCAAAGCCCCAAACATCAAACGGTTCAATAACAAGTGAATAATTCATAGACATTTCTTGACGTCTACTAATATTACCAATTCTTTGACATTCATCACAAGACAAGACAAACTTACGGGCATCCTTGAAGAGAGTAGGCCAATAAAAACCAGATTGCAATACCTTATGTGCAGTTCTATCTCCAGCGTGGTGTCCTCCATAAGACTCGGAATGACACTTGCGTAGGATCTGTTCCTGTTCATGCTCAGGTACACAACGCCTAATAACATCATCTACTCCTTTATAAAGATGTGGGTCATCCCAAAAGTAATGTCTCAAGTCATAGAAAACTTTTTCTTTTGCTGGTACGTGAAACTAGGTGGTATAAACTTGGCAACAATATAATTAGCATAATCAGCATACCATGGAGTACTACGAGAAGTACTTATAACATTTAATTGTTCATCAGGAAAGTCATCATTAATAGGTAGTGGGTCATCAAGAATATTTTCTAACCTAGACAGGTTGTCTGCAACGGGGTTCTCAGCTCCCTTTCTACCAACAATATGCAAATCAAATTCTTGTAGCAAGAGAACCCATCTAATAAGTCTAGGTTTAGCATCTTTCTTTTCCATAAGATATTTAATAGCAGCATGATCAGTTTGAATAGTTACTTTAGAATCAACAATATAAGATCTGAACTTATCACAAGCAAATACAACTGCTAAAAGCTCTTTTTCAGTAGTAGCATAATTTCTTTGAGCATTGTCTAGAGTCTTACTAGCATAATGAATAACATTTAATTTCTTATCAACTGTTTGCCCTAGAATAGCACCTATAGCATAATCACTAGCATCACACATAATTTCAAAGGGTAAATTCCAATCAGGTGGCTGAACAATAGGTGCAGAGGCTAATGCTTTCTTAAGTATTTCAAATGCTTCTACACAATCATCATTAAAGACAAATGGTATATCTTTTTGCAATAAATTAGTCAGAGGCTGAGAATTTTTTGAGAAGTCCTTAATGAACCTCCTGTAAAATCCGGCGTGACCAAGGAAACTTCTTATACCTTTGATGTCCTTGGGACATGGCATCTTTTCAATAGCATCAACCTTGGCTTTATCAACTTCAATACCTCTTTCAGAAACTTTATGCCCCAAGACAATACCTTCATTAACCATAAAGTGGCACTTTTCCCAATTCAATACAAGATTAGTTTCTTCACATCTCTGCAAAACTCGATCAAGATTGCTCAAGCAATCGTCAAAAGAGGAACCATAGACGGAAAAGTCATCCATGAAAACCTCACAAATCTTTTCACAAAAGTTAGAGAATATAGCCATCATGCATCTTTGAAAGGTAGCAGATGCATTACATAAACCAAAAGGCATACGTCTATAAGCAAAAGTACCAAAAGGGCATGTAAAAGTAGTCTTTGATTGATCTTTAGCCTACACAAGTATTTTAGAGAAACCAGAATAACCATCTAGAAAGCAATAGTGTGTGTGTTTGCATAATCTTTCTAGCATTTGATCAATAAAAGGTAAGGGGTAATGATCTTTCTTAGTAGCTTTATTTAATTTGCGGAAATCAATTACCATCCTATAACCTGTGATAATTCTTTGTGGAATCAATTCATCTTTATCATTAGGGACAACAGTAATACCTCCCTTCTTAGGGACAGAATGGACAGGACTTACCCACTCACTATCAGCAACGAGATAGATTATACCTGCCTCCATAAGCTTGAGTATTTCTTTTCTTACCACTTCTTTCATTTTAGGATTCAGACGTCGTTGAGGATCACGAACTGGTTTGGCATCTGCTTTCAAATTTATTTTATGTTGACATAGAGTGGGACTAATGCCCTTAAGATCATCAAGAGTATATCCAATAGCAGCACGATGTTTCTTCAGAGTTTTAAATAATCTTTCTTCTTCATGCTCTGAAAGGTTAGCACTAATAATAACAGTATATATCTTCTTTTCATCAAGATAAGCATATTTAAGATTATCACGCAAAGGTTTAAGCTCAAACACGGGATCACCCTTGGGTGGAGGAGGATCACCTAAAATTTCAACAGGCAAATTGTGTTTTAGAATAGGTTCCTGTTTAAAGAATACTTCATCTATTTCCCTTCTTTCATTCATGAACATATCATTTTCATGGTCTAGCAAATAGTGTTCTAAAGGATCACTAGGAGGTACGGCAATAGAAGCAAGACCAATAATTTCATCCTTACTAGGCAATTCTTCCTCATAATGTTGTTTACTAAATTTAGAGAAATTAAACTCATGAACCATATCATCCAAACCAACAGTAACAATATTCTTAGTGCAGTCTATGGTAGCATTGACATTATTTAAGAAGGGTCTACCAAATATAATGGGACAAAAGCTATCTTGTGGGGAACCAAGAACAAGAAAATCAGCAGGATATTTAGTTTTCCCACACAAGACTTCAACATCTCTAACAATTCCCATTGCTGAAATAGTATCTCTATTGGCAAGTTTAATTGTGACATCAATATCTTCTAACTCAGTAGGTACAATTTCATTCTTAATTTCTTCATATAAAGTATGCAGTATAACACTAGTACTAGCACCCATATCACATAAGCCATGATAACAATGATATCCTATTTTAAAAGAAATAACAGGCACGCCTACCACATGTTTATGTTTATCTTTAGCACAAGGTTTAGCAATTCTAGCAGTTTCACCTTCAACTGAATAACATGCCCATCAATATTATCAGACAAGGGATCTTTAACAATAGCAATATTAGGTTCTACTTTAACTTGCTCAGGAGGTGTATAAGTTCTAATGTTGCTTTTACGAACAACAGTTGAAGCTTTAGCATGATCCTTTATTCTAACATGGAAAGGTGGTTTCTCAACATAAGAAGTAGGAACAATAGGATCATTATAAGTGACTGTCTTTTCTTCAACTTTAATAGGTGCAACTACTTTTACTTCTATGGGAGGATGATATTTAAACCACTTCTCCTTAGGGAGATCAACATAAGTAGCAAAAGATTCACAGAAAGAAGCTACTATCTCAGAATCAAGTCCATATTTAGTGCTAAACTTACGGAAAATATCGGTATCCATAAAAGATTTAGCACAATCAAACTTAGGTGTCATACCTGACTCCTTACCTACGTCGAGGTCCCAATCTTCAGAGCTGCGTTTAATTATATCCAATAAATTCCATCTGAATTCAATAGTCTTCATCATAAAAGAGCCAGCACAAGAAGTATTGAGCATGTTGCGATTGTTTTTAGAAAGCCGAGCATAAAAACTTTGCATAATTATTTCTCTCCGGAGCTCATGATTGGGGCATGAATATAACATTGATTTAAGCCTCCCCCAAGCTTGAGCGATGCTTTCTCCTTCCCGAGGCCAGAAATTATATATATAATTGCGGTCACGATGAACAAGATGCATAGGGTAATACTTTTGATGAAATTCCAGCTTCAATCTTTTATAGTCTCATGATCTCATATCATCACATTGCCTATACCATACCAATGCGTCTCCCTTCAAAGATAAACGGAAGACCTTCTTCTTAGCAACATCATTGGGTATACCTGCAAGCTTAAATAATCCACAAACTTCATCCACATATATTAAGTGCTCATCAGGATGCTTTGTTCCATCTCCTGTAAAAGGATTAGCTAGCAGTTTTTCCATCATAGCCACAGGAAATTCAAAAGGAGTTTCATTTTCAATAGTTTCAGTAGGTTGAGGAGCAACTCTTTGCTCTACTTGACAGGGTGAAGATACCCCGAACAAGCCCCTCAGAGTATTACTGTCCATAGTAACAAGTGACAGTAAATTTCAGCACACTATATAAATTTTTCCTTACCAAATTCCACCTACCAAAGGCGCTACACTCCCCGGCAACGGCGCCAGAAAAGAGTCTTGATGACCCACAAGTATAGGGGATCTATCGTAGTCCTTTTGATAAGTAAGAGTGTCGAACCCAACGAGGAGTAGAAGGAAATGATAAGCGGTTTTCAGCAAGGTATTCTCTGCAAGTACTGAAATAAGTGGTAACAGATAGTTTTGTGATATGATAAATTGTAACGAGCAACAAGTAACAAAAGTAAATAAAGTGCAACAAGATTGTGACACCCCAAATTTTTGACCTTGTTTTATTAATTAAAATTTTGCCAGGAAATTAAAACTTTTATTTTCTAGGCTCCCTTTTTATTTTTGAACCTTTTCCTCCCTTGATTTATGGAGTTTTTCCCCCAAAGTGAAAACTTTTCGAATATGTTTTTGGACTTGTTTAACCTCTCAAGAAAAACTTTTCTTTTATTAGTAGAACTAATTACATAATTAATTTGCTTGATCTTTATTTTCTTGAAAAAATGGTTTTTAAAGGTTACATGGCCATATTTAAACTACAACCATTTGATAAATTCACTTAAAGTTCCAACCAAAATTTGGAGATGTCATGTGATGTTTTTAAATCACTTTATGCAAAAACCCAATGTGTTATTGAAAATTTTGAGTGAATCAACCTCATTTTCATTCTGTTCCAACAAGTCCAACCCATTTTTGGATTTTATTTCATTTATTCTATTCCCCAAAACAATTCTGTCAATTATTTTAAGCCTAGGTGATTTGCCAAGCAAGCACCTAATTTCCTTTGAGTTTTGATCTCAAACCAACTCCTCCGGATAGTCCTTAGCACCCACAACCTAGAACCATCAAGAGCCACTTTTCCTCTTTTCAAAATTTTCAAGTTTCAGCCTCTGCAAGTTTGGACCATATTTGTCAAATTTGGTGAAATTCATATTTTCTCTTCTCCAAAAATTCTACCAAAATTCAGGCAGCCTCCTGGTGCAATGAGAGGCCACTCCACCAAGTTTCAGCTCAAGGAAAAATCCCTTCATGCCAAAAGCATTCTGTCGAACACCTGAACTGCACTGTTTCTTTGCACTTTCAGAAATTCAGTAAAGTTTAGAGTTTCAGTTTTGTCAGACTTCGGTCACGCGACCACAGTGCACCCTGGCGCGATGCACACGGCCCCATCCCCTTGGCCAGCACCCCGCACGTGCGCTTGGCGCCTTCCTGGCGTCGGTGGCGCCCCGGCCCGCCTGCGCCGGCGTGTCCCGCAGCGGCAGAGCCACCGTAGCGGCCGACAGGGGGCAACACTACGGCATAACGCCGTTCAGCACCGCCCAAACCTTCTGAGAGCTCCACGTGGCCACCTCCTTGCCAGCGCACGCATGCAGCACCGTCGCCGTGGCCTGGCACACACAGAGCGTGTTCTCTACCGCCGGCATGCCATGCGGCCGTTCCGTCGAGGGCAGGCCGTAATCCTCCCTCCCGTGCTGAGTTGGACACTGTGATGGCACCGCTGCTTCACCTAGACGATGCTCAAGCCCCTAAGCCGTCCGTCCACCCACAGCGCCACCGTAATCGCCCGCCGGACTTATCCGTTCACAGCAACCGCCTCGGGCCGTCTATATATAGCCCCCCCGAGCTTGCTCTTGCCCCTGCACAACTCCACCACCTCGCCAGACCCCGCCTAGCCACTGGAGGAGCCTCGAGGAGCCTTTCTTCCTCGACTCCGGCCACCTCCGTCCGCCTCGAGCTCCGGCAACGTTCTCTTCGGTGAGGCCGTCCCCGGCGCCCAGACTCCGTCAATCACCTCCTCTAGCTACCAGAGGCCTAACCCCCTCCTCAATTTGCCCTTCGCAGCACTCTCCGGCGAGCTCCATCCACGCCCGAACCACCGTGCGCCGGAGTAGGAGCCACCGCCGACGTGGTGCTCGCCGACCACCACCACCACCACCAACCGACACGGAGTGACGCCATGAGCATGTTGGTAACCTCCGACCCCCCTGCCTCACCGTAGATCACCACCGGCGATCGCCGCGGCCCTCTAGCGCCAAAGCTCTGCTTCTGTTTTCAAACCCGACGGGTGGGTCCGCCCCGTCAGCCTTTTATTCTTTTTGAATCGTTTTCTGGAAACGCCTTCGGGCAAAATACGCTTTCTCCATTGAACTGGCGTATTCGGGACTGAAGCGTTTTCTAATTTTATAAAGAGAACCCTGGAAAGTTTCTGTTTCATTACAGAAAAGTCCCTGGATTAAAACTCTTATAACTTTTAAACAGAAAATGATTTTTGATTGATTCTTTTTCTGTCCTCTTTAAATTTTTGTCTAGTTTGTTATCATATTTATTTGAAAAAAAATTCAAACAACTTTTTTGTGCTGTTTTGAAATTGTGTGTTAATTCAAATTTATTGAAAATAGGATTTTGGAGAGAGGAAGAAAACTTTCAAAAGTTTTGGAGAGCACCCCCACCTCTCCACACCTTGAAGGCAAGCATCTTGAACCCTGACATAATATCTTTGATGTGTTAGTTGACATGTTTATAACACCACCTTATTTCGGAGAACTTGTTATTTCATGTGATATGGTCATTTGCATGGATGCATATTAGTGATTTTCCTTGCTGTTGGGAATGAATATACTTGTGATGGTAATCATCCTCATGTGCCTTGCATGCATGCCGGAAAGGAATCCGGGAAAGCCTCTGCCTTGGGTAGGAGTGAGCTTGTCGCCGGTCCCCGTCGCGACGGTTATATCCGGTATGGCATGGCAAGGTATAATGAGTGTTGATTTGTTGGTTGAAATAATTTTATTACACATGTCATGCAGGAAACTCATAAGCCTCCTGAGTCGGCCATAGATTGAGTCTTGTTCCGGTAACCCCCATACTTGTTTCGTACTGCCACTGGTCCCTAACGTAGGTGGGGTATGGTTTAGTAAGTTGTTAACCCTTGTCTTGGCACACACCATACAGAGAGGCCATGGTGGAAGATACTGGTTGTAGCTGGTAGGCATGCCACCTGGTTCGGGGGCATGGGTGTATCCGGTTGGGACCGAGAGGGGGCACCCCTTAGAGCGCGCGATAGAAATTTGATCCCATGCTACGCGAGGTTGTAGCCTCCCCACTTAGAGTTTTGCTTAACAAGTGTCGTGGGTGATTCCAGACACGAGTAAAAGCTGGTGTGTGCAAGTCAGGTGTGTTTTCAATTAAAAGACCGTAGACGGAATTAGTCCCGATGGACTAAAGGAATCCGTTACTCGTGGGTAAAGAGTACACCCTCTGCAGAGATATTAAACCTATTAGAATAGCCGTGTCCATGGTTAAGGATTACAGTCTGGGATGGGTCAAGTGTCGGTCTTAGTGTCGGTCTTCGGAGGAGAAACCACTAAACTCGAATATTGATGATGACATGTGATATATGATGGTTATGATTGTTATCATTATGGACTAACCGGTTGTATTGTTTGAAATAAGGAATATCCCTAGGACGGT
Organism: Triticum aestivum; assembly: GCF_018294505.1. Lineage (NCBI taxonomy): Eukaryota > Viridiplantae > Streptophyta > Magnoliopsida > Poales > Poaceae > Triticum > Triticum aestivum. The sequence continues at coordinate 330,441,635 of NC_057794.1, forward strand.
ACCACCTCCTGGATATTCACTATGATTATAAGCCCTTTATGTGGCGTCGCTCAGACGCCCGACTGTGGCAGGTTCGTTCTTTCATTTATTTTTACAAGCCCTTTATGTGGCGTCGCTCAGACGCCCGACTGTGGCAGGTTCGTTATTTCATTTATCTTTACAAGCCCTTTTTGTGGTGTCGCTCAGACGCCCGACTGTGGCATGTGGTTACTTCATTTACTCATAAGCCCTTTATGCAGCGTCACACAGACACCCGACTGCGGCATGTTTGTTATTTCATTTTCTTATAAGCCCTTTATGTGGCGTCGCTCAGATGCCCGACTGTGGCATGCTTGTTATTTTATTTACTTTATAAGCCCCTTACGTGGTGTCGCTAAGACGCCCGACTGAGGCATGCTCACTTTTACTATCCTTTCGAGATGTCGCTTCAGACATCCGATCGGTGCATTTTATTTCTATTCTGTCATTGCATATTACGGTTGCATATAAATAACCTGCTTGCATCAAGATTTTATTTATGACTGACGATGTGATCATAGAATATTTCAGTACATGTTGATCAATTATATTATACCTGTGTTCTTAATGTTTGCGAGTACATTCAAAATACTCACTGGCTTGTCCCTGGCTATTGTCTTGGCCAGATTGCTTGCTTGGAGAGGAGCGTGGCGATGACAGCCTCGGGACCTAAGCAACGGTGATAGCAGCCTCGCGAAGATAGGAGTTAACCTGGTCAGCTGTTCCTGTGGGAAATGGAGTCCCATAGACCGTGGTGATCCACAAACCGCTTCCGCCCTCAACCACTAGAAACCATTTGATGTACTCATAGGCCACAATGGTCTTGTACTATATATTTTGCACTTTTGCTTGGAATTTCTGTAACAAGTTGGTGCCTCATCAGCTAACAGTAATCCTGGGGCTGGTGAGCACAACGACCCTTTTCTGGAATTTAATGCCCGGAAAACCAGTCGCGACAAAGATGGCCCAATCCTTTTGTAGCAAAGGACAAGCCGGAAGAAACTCTTATAATAGGAAAAGCGCTCCCGAGGACACATGGGAATATCGTCAAGCTAGTTTTCATCACGTTCATATGATTCACATTCGATACTTTGATAATTTGATATGTGGGTGGACCGGTGCTTGGGTGCTGTTCTTACTTGAATAAGCATCCCACTTATTATTAACCTCTATTGCAAGCATCCGCAACTACAACAAAAGTATTAAGGTAAACCTAACCATAGCATGAAACATATGGATCCAAATCAGCCCCTTACGAAGCAATGCATAAACTAGGATTTAAGTTTCTGTCACTCTAGCAACCCATCATCTACTTATTACTTCCCAATGCCTTCCTCTAGGCCCAAATAATGGTGAAGTGTTATGTAGTCGACGTTCACATAACACCACTAGAGGCTAGACAACATACATCTTATCAAAATATCAAACGAATACCAAATTCACATGACTACTCATAGCAAGACTTCTCCCTTGTCCTCAGGAACGAACGTAATTACTCACAAAGCATATTCATGTTCATAATCAAAGGGGTAATAATATGCATATAGGATCTGAACATATGATCTTCCACCAATTAAACCAACTAGCATCAACTACAAGGAGCAATCAACACTACTAGCAACCTACTAGCACCAATCCGGGACTTTGAGACAAGAATTGGATACAAGAGATGAACTAGGGTTTGGAGATGAGATGGTGCTGGTGAAGATGTTGATGGAGATTGCCCTCTCCCGATGAGAGGAGGGTTGGTGATGACGATGGTGATGATTTCCCCCTCCGGGAGGGAAGTATCCCCAGCAGAGCAGCTCTGCTGGAGCTCTAGATTGGATCCACCAAGGTTCCGCCTCGTGGTGGCGGAGTCTCGTCGCGAAAAGTTCCCCCTTATTTTTTCTCATTGAAAGACCTCATATAGGAGAAGATGGGCATCGGAGAGCCACCAGGGGGCCCACGAGGTAGGGGGCGTGCCCTAGGGGGGGGGGCGCCCCCACCCTCGTCAGCAGGGTGTGGGCCCCCTGGCCTTCATCTTTGGCGTGGATTTTTCTTTATTTCTTTTAAGATGTTCCGTGGAGTTTCAGGACTTTTGGAGTTGTGCAGAATAGGTCTCTAATATTTGCTCCTTTTCCAGACCAGAATTCCAGCTGCAGACATTCTCCCTCTTTATGTAAACCTTGTAAAATAAGAGAAAATAGCCATAAGTATTGTGATATAAAGTGAAATAACAGTCCATAATGCAATAAATATCGATATAAAAGCATGATGCAAAATGGACGTATCAGATATCAAGCTTAATCCATCAAAGTGCACATTCGGAGTTCCTGGCGGAAAACTACTCGGTTTCCTCGTTTCTGAACGAGGGATCGGCACTAACCCAGAGAAAGTTGGTGCCATTCTTCGGATGAAATGCCCCGTGCATGTGCACGATGTCCAAAAGCTTACTGGTTGTTTGGCCGCTCTGAGTCGATTCATTTCTCGTCTCGGTGAAAAGGCACTGCCTCTTTACCGACTGATGAAGAAGTCTGATAAGTTCGAGTGGACTCCCAAAGCTGATGCAGCGTTTGGAGAGATCAAAGCCCTGCTTTCCACCCAGCTGGTTGCTGCACCAATCAGCAAAGAGCCTTTACTGCTTTACATTGCATCCACTGGAGAAGTCGTCAGTATAGTCCTTACGGTCGAGCGGGAAGAAGATGGAAAAGCTTACAAAGTTCAGCGCCCGGTATATTATGTCTCTGAAGTTTTGACTCCATCAAAGCAAAGATATCCACATAATCAGAAGCTTATTTATGAGACTTATATGACCATGAAGAAGGTCGCACACTACTTCTCTGACCACTCCATTACAGTCATCAGCGATGCTCCATTATCAGAGATTCTGAACAACAGAGATGCAACTGGTCGAGTGACAAAGTGGGTGATTGAACTCCTTCCCTAAGATATCAAGTTCGAGGCAAAGAAAGCTATCAAGTCCCAAGCAGTAGCAGATTTCCTCGCCGAGTGGATTGAACAGCAACTGTCGACTCAAGTTCACTCGGAGCACTGGACCATGTTCTTTGATGGTTCCAAGATGCTGAATGGTTCCGGTGCTGGGGTGGTACTGGTATCCCCCTGAGGAGACAAGCTCAGATATGTCCTCCAGATTCACTTTGATTCCTCCAATAACGAAGAAGAATATGAAGCACTCTTGTATGGGTTGCGTATGGCCATCTCACTCGGCATCCGTCGCCTCATGGTCTATGGCGACTCGGATTCGGTAGTCAATCAAGTGATGAAGGAGTGGGACGTCAGAAGCCCAGCCATGACTGGCTACTGCAACACGGTGAGGAAGTTGGAAAAGAAGTTTGAGGGGTTAGAGCTCCATCATATACCCGACTGAAAAATCAAGCAACCGATGATTTAGCAAAGATAGGTTCCAAGAGAGAATCCATTCCTAGCAATGTGTTTTTGGAGCATATTCACACACCGACAGTTCAAGAAGATCCTTTCACTGAAGAGCTCCCGCAGCCTAAGAGTGCCACAGATCCGACTGAAGTCGAGGTCCCAGCCGTGGTCGACTTGATCATGGAGGGTTTAGTCATCACTCCCGACTGGATAGTGCCATACATTGCATATATCCTTAGGAAGGAACTCCCAGAGGATGAAGAAGAGGCTCGACAGATCGTCCGTCGATCCAAGGCCTTTACTGTGATAAGAGGACAACTGCTCAGGGAAAGTGCAACCGGAGTCAGCCAGAAATGCGTAACACCAGAAGAAGGTCGAGTGATCCTCAACGACATCCACTCGGGGACCTGTGGTCACCATGCGTCCTCTCGGACCATTGTGGCTAAAGCATACCGAGCTGGATTTTATTGGCCTCGAGCAAATGAAATGGCGAAAGATATAGTCGACAGATGTGAGGGCTACCAGTTTTACTCCAATATGTCGCATAATCCTGCGTCAGCCCTGAAGACCATTCCACTCGTCTGGCCCTTTGCTGTTTGGGGATTGGACATGGTTGGACCACTGAGGACTGGTAGGAGCGGCTTCACTCATGTGCTTGTGGCAGTCGACAAGTTTACCAAATGGATTGAAGCCAAGCCTATTAAGAATCTTGAAGCCAGTACTGCCGTCAGCTTCATCAGAGAGTTGACATTCAGATATGGGGTTCCGCACAGCATCATCACTGACAATGGATCGAACTTTGATTCTGATGAGTTCAGAACCTTTTGCGCCTCCCAAGGCACACGAGTCGACTATGCTTCAATCGCCCATCCCCAGTCGAATGGAAAAGCAGAAAGAGCAAATGGCCTGATTCTCAAAGGACTGCAACCCCGACTGATGCGAGATCTCAAGCATGCAGCGGGCGCCTGGGTTGATGAACTTCCATCAGCTCTTTGGGGATTGAGGACAACTCCCAATCGGTCGAATGGCCAAACTCCATTCTTCTTGGTCTATGGAGCTGAAGCTGTTCTACCAAGTGACTTGCTTCACAATGCACCACGAGTTGAGATCTTCTCTGAAGATGAAGCAGAACAAGCTCGGCAGGACGTAGTCGACCTCCTAGAGGAATAAAGAGAGATGGCCTTGATCCGGTCGACCATTTATCAGCAAGACTTGCATCGATTCCAAGCTAGAAACGTGAGGGGTCGAGCCTTTCAAGAGGGAGACTTGGTTCTTCGAGTGGACCAGCAGAAACCACACAAGCTCGCCCCTGCTTGGGAAGGTCCCTTCATCGTCACCAGAGTTCTCCACAATGGATCATATCATCTTTACAATATCGAGCATAAGAAAGACGAGCCACGAGCTTGGAATGCAGAGCTTCTCCGCCCCTTTTATACTTAAGTACTCATTCGGGTGAGATGTAATAAGAAATACCTTTGTAGTTTGTTTATCAAAGACGAGAGCTTTACATTTTTCTTAAACGATTGTTGTCGCTTTTGTTTGTGTCTGAAATCCCCAGTGGATGACTTTGTTGCGAATCCGTTTCGCCTAAGTTCGAAAAATCCTACCGAGTGGTGAGCAAGCATCTCACTTGGGGGCTTAGCCGCGAATCTGTTTCGCCTAAGTTTGAGAAATCCCACTGAGTGATGAGCAAATCTCTCACTCAGGGGCTTAGCCGCGAATCCGTGTCGCCTAAGTTTAAAAAATCCTACCGAGTGGTGAGCAACCCTCCCACTCGGGGGCTTAGCTGCAGTCCAATACTCGCCTAAGTTTAAAAAATCCTACCGAATGGCGAGCAACCCTCCCACTCGGGGGCTTAGCTGCAGTCCAGTACTCGCCTAAGTTTAAAAAAAGATCCTATCGAGTGGTGAGCAACCCTCCCACTCGGGGGCTTAGCTGCAGTCCAGTACTCGCCTAAGTTTAAAAAATCCTACCGAGTGGTGAGCAACCCTCCCACTCGGGGGCTTAGCTGCAGTCCAGTACTCGCCTAAGTTTAAAAAATCCGACCGAGTGGTGAGAAACCCTCCCACTCGGGGGCTTAGCTGCAGTCCAGTACTCGCCTAAGTTTAAAAAATCCTACCGAGTGGTGAGCAACCCTCTCACTCGGGGGCTTAGCTGCAGTCCAGTACTCCCCTAAGGTTTAAAGTCCATCCTTATCCGCAAGGACGACGAGGTGTAGGTCGACTACAACCTTCTCCTTCGGAGCTGCGCCACAAATACAACGTGCGCTCCATTCCTATCCGCAAGGACGACGAGGTGTAGGTCGACTGCAACCTTCTCCTTCAGAGTTGTGCCACAAATACAATGTGCGCTCCATCCCTATCCGCAAGGACGACGAGGTGCAGGTTGATTGCAACCTTCTCCTTCGGAGCTGCACCACAAATACAATATGCGCTCCATCCTTATCCGCAAGGACGACGAGGTGCAGGTCGACTGCAACCTTCTGCTTCGGAGCTGCGCCACATATACAACATCCGCTCCATCCCCATCCACAAGGACGACGAGGTGCGGGTCGACTGCAACCATCTCCTTCAGAGCTGCGCCACAAATACAATGTGCGCTCCATCCTTGTCCGCAAGGACAACAAGATGCAGGTCGAAAGATTATTCAGAGTAAAGAGCAAATTCCACTCGAAGGCAAACACAAGCATATTCAGAAACAAACCAACTTCAGATAAATCCTAAAGTTCCGGATGAAGGATCAAAAGTATTCGAGCATCAAGCCCGAAGAAGTTTAACGGTTACACAATCACTCGGCATTCCGAGGTAAATAAAGGTGGAGCATAATGTTTCTCGGCCATGCTTCAGGAGAAGGACTGGCTGGGTCGCAGAAACTGTCAAGGTCTATGCTGTCTACAATACGAGTGGTGACATCAAGGAAGGTGTCCATGAAGGACTGGAAAGTGTGTCTCTTTGTGTTAGCAACCTTGAGTTCCGCCAACTTGTCTTCTTTGACGTCTTTGCAGTGCACTCGGACCCGGGACAACGCGACATCAGCGCCACAGCGAGCGGATGACTTCTTCCATTCTTGCACTCGGTCGGGGATTTCATTCAGTCGAGCCATCAGGGACTCAAGATCTTGAGACAGTTCCGCCTGAGGCCAGAGTTCAACATCAACCCGAGTCATCACCGTTTTCAGGCGGGCAAGATAAGCAACCGCGCTGTCCATGCGAGATTCTAACCGCAACACATTCATCACAACGTCATCGTTGACTGGACAGTTTATGGGATCAAGACCCGTCTCGACCCGTCCAGTTTCCGCTTCAAAGTCTTGGTAAAACTCTGCACAGTCAAGTAAATGGTGAGTCGACGACGTAATTAGACTTGACAGTCGACAGAAATAAGTCAGTCAATCATCAGTACCTTCAAGGTTTAAGACCAGCTTTGCAGCAAGCTGGCCCAGATAAGACTCCAACTCGCCCTTCTTAACTTTGAGGCTCCCAAGCTCGTCAGTCAGCTTGTCCTTGTCCTTCTTCAGTCGCTCGACCTCCCGATTGGCATCAGAAACAACAGTCTTCAGTTTGGAATTCTCTTCTTCTAACTTGCCGACCGAAGCAAGCTTCTTGTCGGCAAGCGCAGTTTTCTCTCGCGCTTCCTTCTGTGCAGCAGCAAGATCCAGATCCTTATTCTCCAAGGCCTACTTCATTTTCTCTAAATAAATAACATTCTTCAGGAGGGCTTGGAGTTCATGGTTTTCACTACATACTTCTGCTCGAGTGGAGTCACTCGGTAAAAAAAACGGAAAGGAAAAGTTCCAGCAGCAGTAAGATAGACAGTTGATAATTGGTTACCTCCCATGGCAGCTACTTCATCGCGAGCAGTCTTCAGATTCTTTCTGGCCAGTTCCAGATCAAGGTTGAGGCGGATTTGTTGCTTGTTCAGTGTAGAGAGTTGAGCACCGAGATCACAAGATTTCTGCGGCCAACACATAAGACTTGTCAGTCGACTGAAATGAAAGACATCACTACGACAGTTACTTCAAGACTACCATCGAATCAAACATTCGACGACAGTGTCGGGGACTACACCCAGTGGGTGCACTTAGCGTGCCCCCACTGGTTTTGAAAAAAAAAGAGGTTCAGATTCTCAGACCACAGTCGATTGCCCGCAGTCAACTATGGTCTCAGGGACTACACCCAGTGGGTGCACTTAGCGTGCTCCCACTAGTTTTGGATCCACTCGGCATGGCCCGCCCAGTGTGAGTTGTAAAAAAAAGTTCAGATTCTTAGACCACAGTCGACTGCCCGCAGTCAATTATGGTCTCGGGGACTACATCCAGTGGGTGCACTCAGAGTGCCCCCACTAGTTCAAAGATTCAGCTCGAATCGATCCAAAGTGACTTATACAATTTCAAAATAGCCACACCCCAGTGGGTGATCAGACGAGAAATTTGATCAATCGGAAATCAACTAACCTGGACATTGGTTTACAGAGCAGCTTCGGCGTTGAAGGCCACCTGACTGGCCTCATGCACCACTTTCATTTGCCCCATCACAAGATTCAACTAAAGAAGAGCTTCCTTGGCAGCAGTCGATGGGTCGTCCGGAGTTTGATACGCAGTGAAAAGCGATGCTGGCAGAGCAATCAAAGCAACTGCCGGATCTGAAGCATGGAGTTGTATTGGTGCAGCAAAAGTCTGAGCAGCTGATCCTGATGGGAAATCAGTCGACAGCGGGACAGGGAAGGTGACATTGGTTCGAGCCGGGTCTGTCGATCGCTCGACTGCCGTCCCAGGCGTCACCGTCGAGTAAGGAACCTGAACCTCAGGCGCTTTCCCGCCCAGTTCCTTGTCTTTCCTCCTCCTCCCCCTCAGCAGTACTTCTTCTTCATCATTCGGGAGCACACCAATGTCCCATGGAACTGCAATAGACAGAGAAATCATACGGAGAGCTGACAAACAATCCAGTCGTCCAAGTAAATTCGAATCGGGCAGACTTACTGGCTTTGGAGGTAGCTGCGACATCGGTTTCCTCATCGTCCGGGTTCTTGTCAATGTCCATGTCAGTCGCAGCTGAGGTCGGGCTGTAAAGGCTTATCATCCACTCGGTCAGAACAAGAAAGTCGGTCGGAACAAGAAAATACGGGAAGAACATTTACCCAGAAGCAACAAGAACGTCCATCTTGATTCTAGGCAAGGTCTTCCGAGCCTTCGAAGGATTGATCTTGGGCTGCTTGGTGACCTTCTCGGCCAATTCTGGAGTCAAAGACCGAGCACGTTTTTGAGATGGAGCACTCGGTGCCACAGCTTGGCCGCGCCTACTCACGGGATCATGGAGCTGCTTGCATCGATGTTCAGAACGAGGCAGTGAGTCGGCTACCTCCTCATCGCCCGACTCATCGCTCTCATCTTCATCATCGTTGGCTGGTGACTCCCACTCACCGCTCTCCTCCGCACTGTCTTCACCCTCTTGGTCTTACTCCAGAGCTTGTTCACCATTGGGCATTGAGTACATCTCCGTGTAAATCTACAAAACAAGGAGCCAAATACAAGTCAGTTGGATCAACAAACAGTCGGAAAACACGTCCAAAAAGCTCAGTTGTAATGGCCAAACCTTGTCTGGTTGGTTGCTGTCGCTGAAAGGGTTGACTCTCCTGGCGCCCCTGGGGTTATCCTTGTTTCCGGTGATACCCCTCAACCACTGAGCCACTGTTTTGGCCGCCACCTCCTCCGGATGAACCCGAGCAGTGTCACCAGTCCCGGAATACATCCACATGGAGTGGTTGCGAGCTTGGAGTGGTTGGATACACCGACTGAGGAACACCTCTAGCAGATCCATGCCGGTGACGCCTTGGTTGATCAGTTGAACTACTCTCTCGACCAGCCTGCCTGTCTCCGCCTTCTCCGCGGTAGTCACTTTCAACGAAGATGGAGTTTGGACACGATTGAAAGAGAAAGGAGGAAGCCCAGTCGACTGGCCCGGAGTCGCGATATCCTGGCAGTAGAACCAGGTCGTCTGCCAGCCCCTGACCGATTCTGGAAGAGTCATCGAAGGGAAGGAACTCCTCTTCCTCTTCTGAATACCCAGACCCCCACACATCTGGATAACATGGGTTTTCTCATCGTTCGAGTTCGCTTTCTTCATCGTTTGGGAGCGGATGGTAAAGATGTGCTTGAAAAGACCCCAGTGCGGTCGACACCCCAAGAAATTTTCGCACATGGATATGAATGCAGCAAGATACGTGATAGTGTTGGGAGTAAAATGATGGAGTTGGGCCCCAAAGAAATTCAGGAAACCTCGAAAGAAGGGATGCAGAGGAAGTGAGAAGCCGCGGTCGACATGGGTAGCGAGCAGAACGCACTCACCCGGTCGTGGCCGCGGCTCCGTTTCCCCCTCCGGCAGCCGTGTGGACTCATGGACGATCAACCCTAACTCGGCCATATCATCCAAGTCTTCCTGTCGAAGCGAAGATCGGATCCAATCTCCCTGGATCCAACCCGATGGCAGCCCCGAGCACGATGAAGACCCCCGGTTCGTCTTCTTGCTTTTCGCCGCCCCCGTCGCCTTCTTCGCGCATTCCAGCGCCGCCGTTTTCTCCTTCCCCATGGCGGCGGAGCGGTGGCATCGAGAGTGGAGGAGCCGGATGGGGTGAAGGAGCAAGAGGAAGAAGAAGGAGAATGGGCACACAAAGTGCGGACGCCTCGGCCTCGCCGCTTTTAAAGGCCCACTTTTGAGTGGCTGACGCGTGGGTCTGGGCGATCCTGTCAAATCCCTCAAAAGTCACACATGGGATACGTGGTGAAAAAGGTGGCGTGGAAATTGAAACATCCTGTCTATCCACTCCGCTTACCATGGCGCGCTCCGTCTGGCGCGCTTCTACCGAAATTTTGAATCCCGCGAAATCCGGGATCATCTGCAACTAATCACGCCAAAGATTTCGCATCAAAGATGACACTCGAGAGACGACGTTATAAAAACCAATCAGTAATTTCTGAATTGATCAAGGCGACTGAAACAAAGTCGAAAGTTCCAACACTGGCCTCCATTCAGAGATGAATTCTTGAGAAAGGCAAGAGTCAAGGCAAGATCAACTTCAACCTTCTTTTCACTCGGACCTCAATCCATTCGGGGGATAATGATGAGGGCATAGTCCTGGGGTAGGGTAATAGGCCCGACCTATACGTCCTACCTAAGGTCCTTGTCTTAGAAGCAAAGAAGTTCAAGAGTAAACAGGGAGGACCTAATAAAGGTGTCAAGTGCAATCCACTCGACCTACCATTCACGCGGAGACTCCTTATTATTTGAGTCAGTCGACTACTCAACCATTTGACCATGTAAAAGACCACTCGACGTACAAGAAGACCTAAAGCCGCTCCGCGCAGCAACGGTCGGGCATTTACTCATATATTTAATGATCATTTGTAGCACTTTATTACAGACATTACCTGTAATGCTCTCTCTTTATGAATATTGAACTCAGTGTAATGGAGGGGAGCTGGGGTCCTGGCGCACTCTATATAAGCCACCCCCTCCTCTGAGACAAGGGTTCGCACCCCCTGTAACTCACACGCATATAATCAGTCGACCGCCTCCGGGCTAGGGCCTGAACTCGTAAAACTTGCGTGTACAACTCCTCCACAGCTAGGATCTTTCCTCTACATCCCTACCCCCATTCTACTGTCAGACTTAGAACCACGACAGTCACCTCGACCAAAAGTGTTGATGTAGATCCGTCTGAAGGCGATAGGTGCAGCAAAGTTGCTTCTCCCGCCAAAGCAATCAATGATTTTGATGAAGATGACACCTTCAGTGTTATTGGTGTCATTTTGTAGATCCGATCCAATAATGTGAAGGTCGCAATGGTCAGCGCAAGCTATTGCACTACAAAAAAAGACACATCCGTGACATTTTGGGCCGAACGATTTGTTTTTCTGTCATGCTTATGACACTTCTATGACGATAATTGTGACAAAACCCGGTATCATCATAGATGTGGTGGGCTCCTACTTCTATGACAGAAAATGGGTTTTTCATCTTGGGCGGGCCGGAGACGTAGATGCATGACATTCTTTGGGCCCTCCATGACGGAAAACACCATGGTAGAAGCGAGAGCGAGGAATATATCAGGGGAGTTCCCGGTTATAGTGGGTGGTCGGGGGCCGAGCGATGTGCGTTTCTCTCATACGTACGCGCATGTGTGCGAGGCATTGCACTCTAACTGAACCCGAGCAAGGCGTTGGGCTCTAACTGAACCCGAGCGATTGCATTAGCTACATTACTGAACCCGAGCGATCGATCCCTTGCTGTTAACTGAGCCCGAGTGATTCCTTCGCTACTGTTGCTAACTGAAGCTGATCGATGATGCCTCTGGATGAACAGTGAGTGTTGTTGGGGGGGGGGGGTGGATGAACAGTTTCCAGTGGGGGGTTGGATGAACGGGACCCGTGGTTGTAGAGGTCGTTGCCACTGGATGAACAGGACCCCGATCGAGCCGGTTGGGGGTGGATGAACAAGACCCCGTGGAGGGCTGGATGAACAGGACCCCGTGGAGGGCTGGTTGAACAGTAGCCGGTGGAGGGCTGGATGAATAGTAGCCCGTGGGGGGGTGTGGTTGAACAGGACCCCGTGGAGAGGGCTGGTTGAACAGTAGCTGGTGGAGGAGCGGTGGAGGCTGGATGAACATGAGCCCGTGGATGAACAGTCGCAGGTGGAGGTTGGAGGAGGTCGACGGTGGACGAACAGTAGCACGTGGAGGCTGGAGGAGGTCAACGGTGGAGATGAACAGTATCCCATTGAGTCCCATTTTGCGGTACACCACACCTCTCCTGATGAGCAGGACCCCCGTTTCGACCGTAGCGCTCCAACACAAGTTTGTTTCCTCCGTTTTGCGGTACGCCACACCCCTCCCGATCAACAAGAGCCCGTTTCGACCGTAAGAGGTCCAAGAGAAGTCCGTTTCCTCTGTTTTGCGGTACGCTAGAGCCCTCCCGATGAACAGGATCCCGTTTCGATCGTGGCTGGTCAAACACAAGGCCGTTTCCTCTGTTCTGCGGTACGCCAGGCCTCGTTTCCATCGGCTGTTCCGTCCAAGCCGGTTGGCTCCCGATGAACACCACGTATTCCGTTGCCTTCCCATGAACACGACGCATTCCGTTGTGTCCCCATGAACACGACGACGACGCAGTTTCTCCGTTCCACCCAGCCATGTACACGAGCCTTGGTCGTACGTATGCGCGAGTAGGAGTTCGAGACCCCGCCCGTATGTACATATGTGGCCGTATTTACTTTCTTGCACCCTGGATGTACATACATGTACATGCTACGTGTGCGCCTCTACTACGACACGTGCCCTTCCTTACACAGCCACGGTTCATTGCTGCAGCCTGCAGACAGACCGATCGACCAGTATGTACATACACATTTGCGACCAAAATGACAACGCTACGTATGCTTCGACTAGGTGGGTCCCGACTGTCAAGCACTTTCTTGCGTGCGAAGATGTAGCTGGTGGGTCCCAGCAGTCAGGGGGCCACTAGTACAACAAGCTCCTAAACGGTTTAAAACCCCTTTCCGCGACAGCATCTGGAACCGTCGCCAAGTGAGTGTGGGCGATAGGGGGTCCTTTCCACACGACCCATAAACCATCGGGGATATGCCCTCCTGGCACACATGCTTGGCAAAATGAGGTTGTGTGCGACCGGCGAGCGCTCAAATACGAAAATATGTAAAGTAGAGCTAAAAAACAATTATACGGCGAAATTGTTTCCGGTCGCAAGTACATCCCACACAGTCAGTCCCCGCTAAACGTTTCCGTTCGTATGTACGTCCCACACAGTCGCTCGAAGGAAAACATTTCTGTTCACAGGTACATCACACACAATTTTTCTTGTTAAATCGCTTGCGTTATTGAATATATCACACACGGTCCATGGAAGAAACTGTATGGCCAAGACTGTCCATCACACATAGTTTTCATGTGGTAAACATTTGCGCAAGGTGTCCTAATGGAAACAGTTTTCAAGAGAGTCGTGTGTGACTGTGCAATTATCCAACATGGTTTATTCCTATAAACTGTGTCCATTGCCTCAGGTCATCGCCCACGGTATTTCTTTAACAACCGTTTGCAATAGCAAAACCCAATTAGCAGGCTAATTATCCGATTATTCATAATCCATTTATTAATCTAATTGACAATTCATATTAATCACACAATATATTTCATTTTCATAATTGAAATACATCAGAGTACAACGTCACATAGCTTCAGCACTCAGCTACCCCATTACACAACTACACCAGGACCAAGTTTCACATGCAACATCTATAACCTTTTGAAATTAGCATCATAGACGGTACATAGACAGATGTATCTCATCTGGAAAATTGCTGAAGCAGAAGGCGAATATTGAGCCTTCATTAATGTTGAAGGTCTTTGTAACATTAGGCCAGTGCCTGTGGATGATTGACCGTCCATCCTTCGTCCTTTTCAGGAACACTTCAATATTGAATCGTGGGTGTTGTATGAATACCTTCCTCTCCTCCTGACCATACAGATGGTTTGAGTGGTAATCATCAGTAAACTGCTTTGGAAAGGCCTGAAAACAAGGATGTGCATACATATCTTCTCTATATTGGAAATGGGGCAAAGGAATAAAAAAGGCAAGGTATAATAGTTAGTACCATACTGTAGTGAACTGATGTCTTCTTCATTGTACAAACATTGATCTTTTTGTTTTTTGTCACTAATTTCTTTATCCTAATAATCTTTCTGAGTTTCTTGACTTGACTGATATTCATGGACAACTCATTTCCTCATATGCAAAAAGGGTCGAATAGTGGGTCAAAACCTCTGACAGCAGGACCTACATGTGCAAGACCAAATTGTTAAGAACCTAAATATTAGAATGGTTCATGCAATTGCACAATAATGCGCTATTAGAGAACGGACCATGCGCGTGCTAACCTCGACTGTAAACCTTAGTGCTTCCCATTGTTTCCCTGCAACACATATAAGGTAGTTAGTCATCAGGTTAAGTAAGGATTCACATGCTATCAGTAAAATATGTTGATGAAAAATAATCACATTGCAGATTCATCAGATTAATTCAAGCCACAGGGAAAACCCATTTATCCAAACCAAGCATGATTAAGAACTAGGAAATATAGCACTTGTATATTTTCTCATGTATTAAGTGCAACCAAATTCGATTTATTACTTACATGCACAACAATACAAAATTCTACCCACAACAATTGGACATCGCATTGCAGAATTGAACCAAGCAGTTAACTAAACACCACAACAAATGCACCAAACATTAACTGAGCACCACATTGCACAATATAACACTGAACCAAACAGTTAACTAAAACCACAACAAATGAACCAAACATTAACTGAGCACCACATTGCACAATATAACATACTCCTAATAGAAGATCAGACAGTTAACCAAACAATTAGCTATAGCCAATTGTAGCAATTGTATTTGTTTCTCATGTATTTACTACAGCCAAATTCAATTTATTCCTCACATGGTATACAATAACAGAATGCACCCACAATTTTGTAAAGATAAATTCGATTTATTTCTCACATTGAAGACAATACAAAATTGCAGCCTAAAAATTGAACGTCACATTTGCAGATTTAAACCAAACAGTTAACTGAAGACGACAACTAATTAACAAAACAGTTACTAAGTGAGCACCACACTGCACGACATATAGAACATATACACTAGAGCAACAGATTGCATGGTAAAATTAGATAGCACAATTCACTAGAATTTGTGAAGGAAAGGCAGGAGCAGCAAACGCAACGGGTAAACCGAGCATGCATAACCGGCGTAGCTAGCAAATGGCAAGGTGCTTCTTCAAGATCTAGGGGTCGGCACGAATGGCAGCCATTGCGACCTCATCCGCGCGTGCTGCCGTGATTTGCTTCTCTGCTGCCAAATGCTCCTTGAGGTCCTGGCTATACTGGGTGCACCATGGCTTGGGCCGGCGCTTATTTGGTGGAGGGGTCGGTGATTTGGGTGGAAGGTGTCGCGCTCGTGCCGGCGGTCGGGCCATGTGGGATGTGGAAGGAGGAGGAGGATGGGGGTCAGGTGTGGATAACCTGCCCGGATAGGCGAGGCCGATCAGCGTGAAGGAGGGTCGCCGGCGAGGAGGCGGCGGCACTGCAAGCAAGGAGTGAAGGTTTCAACCTGGAAAGGAAGGCGGAAAGGGGAGAAATGTGGCTTTTGGTAAGGGGGAGGGGGCGGGGAGGTAGATATTTCCGCGGAAGCCAAAAATTTGGAATCGCTTCAGCCAAAAAACTGCCACGCAAAGTGTCATCAGACACGGTCCGAAGATATTTTGTGCTGCATCTCACACGGTTGGTTATAATAAACTGTGTGGGATCTACTTGATTTTTGGCCTCGATTTGAATTACATAATGGGGTCACAGCGGCCATGGATAGTGTTTGAATTGCTAGACCTTTTATCTCCAGTGATCATAAAAGAATTGGAAATATTCAGGGTTCGTTTGGACATTCTTACGCATTAACTAAGTTTTCAATGCATTTTATGTGCATAATTCAAATTTGAACTACATGCACATGCTCCAGTGCATATAAATTGGTTGAAAAATCAAATGTGCGTCCATGGGTGCATGCTTAGGTCCCATGCAAGAAATGGGAATGAATTTCAAACACCGGGGCACCGTTGATTGCTGGCAAAACATTGAGATACCTGGTTTTTAAATTCTAGTAAATCCAAAACTCGTCCGAAATTCATGAAACTTGGCATGCTATCATGGAGAGGCATCAACGAGTCGTGGTACAAATTTTATCCCATATGGGGCAGGTTTGGGTATATTCTTCTCACAAACCGGAGCTTCTCACAACAAGCATGATGGTTTTCGGTAGGGAACGTCCCACCTTTAGGGACGAAACGATATCCATTGCCTCTTATTGCTTTCAATTTTTTTTCTCGTGTCAACATAGAACAACAGGAGTGTTGTGTGAATTTTTGTGATTTTCGGGGCTTGTTTGGACATTTTTATGCATTAACTGAGTTTTCAATGCATTTTATGTGCATAATTCAAATTCGAACTACATGCGCATGCTCCAGTGCATATAAATTGGTTGAAAAATCAAATATGTGTCCTTGGGTGCATGCTTAGGTCCCATGCAAGAAATGGGAATGAATTTCAAACACCGGGGCACCGTTGATTGCCGGCAAAACATTAAGATGCCTGGTTTTTAAATTCTAGTAAATCCAAAACTCGTCTGAAATTCATGAAACCTGGCATGCTATCATGGAGCGGCATCAACATGCCATGTGATACGTCTTCGACATATCTATAATTTTTGATTGTTCCATGCTATTATATATATATATATATATTCTTTTTTGGATGTTTAATGAGCTTATTTATACACTTTTATATTATTTTTGGGACTAACCTATTAACCGGAGGCCCAACCCAAATTGCTGTTTTTTTTGCCTATTTCAGTGTTTCGCAGAAAAAAGAATATCAAACAGAGTCCAAATGGAATGAAACCTTCGGGAGCATGATTTTTGCAACAAACGTGATCCAGAGGACTTGGAGTGGACGTCAAGCAACCAACGAGGAGGCCACGAGGCAGGGGGCGCACCTACCCCTGGGCGCGCCCTCCCCCCTCGTGGCTCCACCGACCTACTTCTTCCTCCTATATATACCCGCGTACCCTGAAAACATCCAGGAGCACCACGAAACCCTATTTCCACCGCCGCAACCTTTTGTACCCAAGAGATCCCATCTTGGGGCCTTTTCCAGAGCTCCGCCGGAGGTGACATTGATCACGGAGGGCCTCTACATCAACTCCATGGCCCCTCCGATGATGTGTGAGTAGTTTACTTCAGACCTTCGGGTCCATAGTTATTAGCTAGATGGCTTCTTATCTCTCTTTGGATCTCAATACAAAGTTCTCCTCGATTCTCTTGGAGATCTATTTGATGTAATCTTCTTTTGCAGTGTGTTTGTCGAGATATGATGAATTGTGGGTTTATGATCAAAACTATCTATGAACAATATTTGAATCTTCTCTGAATTCTTTTATGTATGATTGGTTATGTTTGCAAATCTCTTCGAATTATCAGTTTGGTTTGGCCTACTAGATTAATCTTTCTTGCAATGGGAGAAGTGCTTAGCTTTGGGTTCAATCTTGCGGTGCTCGATCCCAGTGATAGTAGGGGAAACGACATGTATTGTATTGTATTGTATTGTTTCCATCGAGGATAAAAAGATGGGGTTTATATCATATTGCATGAGTTTATCCCTCTACATCATGTCATCTTGTTTAAACCGTTACTCCGTTCTTATGAACTTAATACTCTAGATGCATGCTGGATAGCGGTCAATGTGTGGAGTAATAGTAGTAGATGCAGGCATGAGTCGGTCTACTTGTCACGGACGTGATTCCTATATACATGATCATACCTAGATATTCTCATAACTATGCTCAATTCTATCAATTGCTTGATAGTAATTTGTTCACCCATCGTAATACTTATGCTATCTTGAGAGATGCCACTAGTGAAACCAATGGCCCCCGGGTCTATTTTCCATCATACAAGTTTCCAATCTATTTTATTTTGCAATCTTTACTTTCAATTTATACCACAAAATACCAAAAATATTTATCTTATTATTATTATTATTATTATTATTATTATTATTATTATTATTATTATCTCTATCAGATCTCACTCTTGCAAGTGGTCGTGAAGGGATTGACAACCCCTTTATCGCGTTGGTTGAGAGGTTCTTATTTGTTTGTGTAGGTACGTGGTGACTTGCGCGTGGTCTCCTACTGGATTGATACCTTGGTTCTCAAAAACTAAGGGAAATACTTACGCTGCTTTGCTGCATCTCCCTTTCCTCTTGAAGGGAAAACCAACGCATGCTCGAGAGGTAGCAAGAAGGATTTCTAGCACCGTTGCTGGGGAGATCTACGCCAAGTCAAGACATACCAAGTACCCATCACAACTCTTATCCTTCGCATTACATTATTTGCCATTTTCCTCTTGTTTTCCTCTCCCCCACTTCAACCTTGCCGTTTTATTCGCCCTCTCTTTCCGTTCACTTTTTCCTCGCTTGTTTGCTTGAGTCTTGGATTGCTTGCTTGTCACGATGGCTCAAGATAATACTAAATTGTGTGCCTTTGCCAATACCAACAACACTGATTTTATTAGGACTCCCTTTGCTCCTCTTACCGATGTTGAATCTTGTGAGATTAATACTGCTTTGCTGAATCTTGTCATGAAAGATCTGTTTTTTGGCCTTCCTAGTGAAGATGCCGCTACCCATCTAAACAACTTTGTTGGTTTATGTGATATGCAAAAGAAGAAAGATGTGGATAATGATACTGTTAAACTTAAGCTATTTCCGTTTTTGCTTAGAGATCGTGCTAAAGCTTAGTTTTCGTCTTTGCCTAAAAATAGTATTGATTCATGGAATAAGTGCAAAGATGCTTTTATCTCTAAGTATTTTCCTCCCGCTAAGATCATCTCTCTTAGAAATGATGTTATGAATTTTAAGCAACTTGATCATGAGAATGTTGCACAATCTTGGGAGAGGATGAAATTAATGATATGTAATTTCCCTACACACGGTTTGAATTTATGGATGATTATGCAATTTTTTATGCCGGATTGAATTTTGCTTCAAGAAATCTTTTAGATTTGGCCGCGGGAGGCACTTTTATGGAAATCACTTTAGGACAAGCTACCAACCTCTAGATAGTATTATGGTTAATTATTCTCAATGGCACGCTGAAAGATCTACTAGTAAAAAGGTGCATGCAATTGAAGAGATTAATGTTTTGAGTGGAAACATGGATGAACTTATGAAATTGTTTGCTAATAAGAGTACTCCTACTGATCCCAATGATATGCCTTTGTCTACTTTTGTTTAGAATAGTAATGAATCTATGGATGTGAATTTTGTTGGTACGAACAATTTTGGTAACAACACGTATAGAGGTAATTTTAATTCTAGGCCGTTTCCTAGTAATTCCTCTAATAAATATGGTAATTCCTACAACAATTCTTATGGAAATTATAATAATATGCCCTCTGATTTCGAATCTAGTATTAAAGAATTTATTAGTTCGCAAAAGAGTTTCAATGCTTTGATTGAAGAAAATTTGCTTAAGATTGATGAGTTGGCTAGGAACGTGGATAAAATTTCTCTTGATGTTGATTCTTTGAAACTTAGATCTATTCCACCTAAGCATGATATCAATGAGTCTCTCAAATCTATGAGAATTTCCATTGATGAGTGCAAAGAAAGAACCGCTAGGATGCGTGCTAAAAAGATTGCTTTGTGAAAGCGTGTTCTTCTAGTTTCCATGATAATAACAATGAAGATCTAAAAGTTACTGATGTAACCCCTATTAAATCTTTGTTTTGCAATATGAATCTTGATAATGATGGGACTGGAGATTAGTCAATTTTAGTTAGAAGGCGTCCCAAAAATTCGGAGTTTTTAGATCTTGATGCAAAAATTGGTAAAAGTGGAATTGAAGAGGTTAAAACTTTAGATAGCAACGAACCCACTATCTTGGATTTCAAGGAATTTAATTATGATAATTGCTCTTTGATAGATTGTATTTCCTTGTTGAAATCCGTGCTAAATTCTCCTCATGCTTATAGTCAAAATAAAGCTTTTACTAAACATATTGTTGATGCTTTAATGCAATCTTACGAAGAAAAACTTGAGTTGGAAGTTTCTATCCCTAGAAAACTTTATGATGAGTGGGAACCTGAAATTAAAATAAAAATTAAAGATCATGAATGCTATGCTTTGTGTGATTTGGGTGCTAGTGTTTCCCCGATCCCAAAAACTTTGTGTGATTTGCTAGGTTTCCTTGAATTTGATGATTGTTCTTTAAACTTGCACCTTGCGGATTCCACTATTAAGAAACCTATGGGAAAGATTAATGATGTTCTTATTGTTTCAAGTAGGAATTATGTGCCCGTAGATTTCATTGTTCTTGATATAGATTGCAATCCTTCATGTCCTATTATTCTTGGTAGACCTTTCCTTAGAACAATTGGTGCAATTATTGATATGAAGAAAGGGAATATTAGATTCCAATTTCTGTTAAGGAAAGGCATGGAACACTTCCCTAGAAAGAAAATTAAATTACCATATGAATCTATTATGAGAGCCACCTACGGATTGCCTACCAAAGATGGCAATACCTAGATCTATCTTAGCTTTTATGCCTAGCTAGGGGCGTTAAACGATAGCGCTTGTTTGGAGGCCACACAATTTTATTTTTATTCCTTGCTTTTTGTTCCTGTTTAGTAATAAATAATTTATCTAGTCACTTTTTTGGTTGTGTTTTTTGTGTTTAATTAGTGTTTGTGCCAAGTAGAACCGTTGGGAAGACTTGGGAAAAGTCTTTTTGATCTTGCTGTAAAAAACAGAAACTTTAGCGCTCACGAGAATTGCTGCCATTTTTACTGGAGAGTGCTATTTAGTTAATTATTTTTGCAGATGATTAATAGATAAATTCCTCACGTCCAGCAATTTATTTTAGAATTTTTGGGGTTCCATAAGTATGCGTTTGATACAGATTACTACAGATTGTTCTGTTTTTGACAGATTCTGTTTTTCGTGTGTTGTTTGCTTATTTTGATGAATCTATGGCTAGTAATAGAGTTTATGAACCATAGAAAAGTTGGAATACAGTAGGTTTAACACCAATGTAAATAAAGAATGAGTTCATTACAGTAACTTGAAGTGGTGTTTTGTTTTCTTTCTTTAACAGTGCTCACAAGATTTTCTGTTAAGTTTTGTGTTGTGAAGTTTTCAAGTTTTGGGTGAAGATTTGATGGATTATGGAACAAGGAGTGGCAAGAGCCTAAGCTTGGAGATGACCAAGGCACCTCAAGGTAAAATTCAAGGGCACCAAAAAGCCTAAGCTTGGGGATGCCCCGCAAGGCATCCTCTCTTTTGTCTTAGTTCATCAGTAACTTTACTTGGAGCTATATTTTTATTCACCACATGATATGTGTTTTGCTTGGAGCGTCTTGTATGATTTAAGTCTTTGCTTTTTAGTTTACCACAATAATCCTTGCTGTACACACCTTTTGAGAGAGACACACATGATTCGGAATTTGTTAGAATACTCTATGTGCTTCACTTATATCTTTTGAGCTATATAGTTTTTGCTCAAGTGCTTCACTTATATCTTTTAGAGCACGGTGGTGGTTTTATTTTATAGAAATAATTGATCTCTCATGCTTCACATATATTATTTTGAGAGTCCTTTAGAACAACATGGTAATTTTCTTTTAGGCATAATAGAAACTTTCATATAAGTGCATTGAATACTATGAGAAGTTTCATACTTGGTAATTGTTTTGAGATATGGAGATGGTGATATTAGAGTCATGCTAGTTGAGTAGTTGTGAATTTGAGAAATACTTGTGTTGAAGTTTGTTATTCCTGTAGCATGCACGTATGGTGAACCGTTATGTGATGAAGTCAGAGCATGATTTATTTATTGATTTTCTTCCTTATGAGTGGCGGTCGGGGACGAGCGATGGTCTTTTCCTACCAATCTATCCCCCTAGAAGCATGCGCGTAGTACTTTGTTTCAATAACTAATAGATTTTTGCAATAAGTGTGTGAGTTCTTTATTACTAATGTTGAGTCCATGGATTATACGCACTCTCACCCTGCCACATTTGCTAGCCTCTCTATTACCGCGATGTAACACCCCGACACCGATGTGCCAGGTGTCTTCCAGTTATTCGCTGTTGTTACCTTGTCATTGCTTGCGTGTCATGCTTTTCATATCATGTCATCATGTGCATTTCATTTGCATACATGTTCGTCTCATGCATCCGAGCATTTTCCCCGTTGTCCGTTTTGCTATCCGGCGCTCCTATGTCACCCGGTGTCCCTTTCTACCTCTTTTCGTGTGTGGGTGATAAAAGTTTTCGGATTGGACCGAGACTTGTCATGCGGCCTTGGTTTACTACCGGTAGACCTCCTGTCAAGTTTCGTGCCATTTGGACTTCGTTTGATACTCCAACAGTTGACCGGGTAACCGATAAGGCCTCGTGTGTGTTGCAGCCCAACACCCCTCCAAAGTGGACCAAAACCCACCAAAACCCCCTCCATCATCTAGGCCATTCGATCACGACCGCGTGGCCGAAAACCGCACCTCATTTGGACTCTCCTACCTCCCTCTACCTATAAATATGTGTCCCTCCCGGAATTTTCGCGCAGATGAACCCTAACCCCCTCCTCCGCGCGCCGTCGGACATTTCGTCCCGTGCCGCCGGACATGTCCGCTGCCACCGCCACCTCACTCCGGCGAATGAGGCGTCGCCACGTCACCCCGCTGCCGCCGTGAGCAACCAGCTCGCGCCATGTGTCGCCGCCTCTCTCCCCTCTCCCGCGCGGCCCGCGAAGCCCGGGCGCGGCCCACCCGAGCCCGTCCGGTGCCGCCGCTCACCCGCGGCTCCTCCCTCCTGAGCCCGTGGCTCCTCCCGCCGGCCGCCGGCGGAAGCCGCGCGCCGCCGCCACCGGCTTGCTCCGCCACCGCCTGCCTTCGCGCCGCGCGCCACCCGAGGCACCTCGTCGCCGCCCCGGATCCACCGCCGGCCGCCGCTCCGCCGCCACCACCGCGCCTCCCCACGCCCAGTTCGGATCCGGCTCGGGCTCGCCGCCCCTCGACGCCGGCAGGCCGCACCGGCCGGCGAGCGCGCCCACCGCCCGTGCCCGGTGCCCGGGAGCTCGCCGCCGCACCTGCCAGGGCCTCCCGCTGACCTCCTCCACCGGATCCCGCACCCCTGCACCTCCCCGGGCGTCTTCTTCTCTGTCTCCGGCCCAACTCCGGCGAGGGATCCGGCCAACCTCGAGATCCGTGCCAAGAACCCTAGATCTGGATGGGTAAAATATCTCTAAGTACTTTCCCCCCCAATATTCGTTGGCATTTTCATCGCATCATAACTTCATCACCGTTGCTCCGATTCGTGCATGTAGCATATCAGAATGTTTGCCTCGTCGAGTACATCTTTTCATCTCATTGCATCATTTTCATTTGAGCTCATCTTAATACCCAAAATGCTGTTGGAAGAGGGCTATGTGATGATAGTTTCAGATCTGTTTCAGCAAATGCACTTTTGTCATTTTTTTTCATGATTAATGTGTACATGCTATGATCCTGAGCTCTACATGTGTTTTGAAATATGCCATGCCATCTTTACAGGGCTGTATGCCATGTATTTTTGTGATCTTTGTGGTGACTAGCACAAGCATGCAAAGTATCTTACTCAATGATGCTACTTTCAGAGACTTAGAATTTCACTAAGTCCTTGTCCTGTTTTTGTTTTTATGCCATATGTTCATGTTGTTTCCTAGTATTCCATGCATCTTTTGGGCATGATCAGTAAGGATGTTTTGTAGATATTGTGGTGCTCTATGCATCCATGTCTTTGTTTGCAATTATGAAGCACCCTAGCTTGACTCAATCGAGCTCTACTTTTGCTATAAAATGTTCCTGGTAGATTGTTAACATGTTTAGCGATTTTGCCAAGCTTGTTGTTGTTGATCTGTGCATGCTATGTTGTTTTTCTTGCCATGTCTAGCTTCTACGCCATGTCTACTTGCTGGGTGTATGCTTAGTTTGTTATGCAATGCCTCGTAGTGAGTGCATCGAGCTCATAAATATGCCTACTTGTTAACTGTTTTGCATGATCCGGTTTTTCACTAAGTCTGAATCTGTTTATGTTTTTGCTATGTTCACATGCTTGCAATTGTATTTTCTGATCCATTTTGGCTCATGGCCACTAAGGATATTTTGTTGTATGCTTTGAGTAGCTTCATGCCATGCCTTGCTTTGCCATGATATGTTCCTGTAGCATGTAGTTTTCATACTCTAAATATTGCTTCTTGATGATAAATTCCTGACATGTTAATTTCACGAAGTCCAAAACCTGTTATCATTTGCACTTTTGCCATGCTTGTTTGAACCTGCTATTGATTGAATTAGCCATAGCTCAGTGTTCATCTTTTGTCAAGCATCATTAGTGGATCCCTGCCATGTATTTTGTTGCTATGTTAGAGTGCTGTAGCATGTTGTTCTTGATGCACTTAGAAGGCTACTTGCTGTTAGTCGCAGACCGGTGCCATATTTGTTTTGCTTGCCATTTCCAAGCCGTGCATCCGATTTCGGTGATCTTTATATTGATTTCGACCAAAATCAACTCCTCTTTCCAGCGGCACTATTGGATTTCCAAGTTGAGGCCAGGTTAAATCATTCCTTTGCAAGTCTTGCATATGCATCACATATCGCATCCCGCATATCATACCATGTTTGCATCATGTTGTTTGAGCATTGCACGTGGTTTATTGTGTTCCTTTTTACTTGTTATTATTGCTTGGATAGAGCCGGGAGACGAGTTCGTGTTCGAGGAGCCCGTTGAGTACGTTTACGAGGTTCAGGCTTTCGTCTTCTCGGAGAACTTTCCAGGCAAGATGACCATACCCTCGAAATCACTTCTATCTTTGCTTGCTAGATGCTTGCTCTTTTGCTATGCCTATGCTGCAATACCTACCATTTGCTTATCATGCCTCCCATATTGTTAAGCCAAGCCTCTAACCCACCTTATCCTAGCAAACCGTTGTTTGGCTATGTTACCGCTTTGCTCAGCCCCTCTTATAACGTTGTTAGTTGCAGGTGAAGATTGGAGTTTGTTCCTTGTTGGAACATGGATATTTTGTTGGGATATCACAATATCTCTTATTATATTAATGCATCTATATATTTGGTAAAGGGTGGAAGTCTCGGCCTTATGCCTGGTGTTTTGTTCCACTCTTGCCGCCCTAGTTTCCGTCATATTGGTGTTATGTTCCCAGATTTTGCATTCCTTACACGGTTGGGTTATAATGGGAACCCCTTGATAGTTCGCCTTGAATAAAACTCCTCCAGCAAGGCCCAACATTGGTTTTACCATTTGCCACATAGCCTTTTCTTTCCCTTGGGTAGGCCTGCCCAAGGGTCATCTTTATTTAAACCCCCGGGGCAGTGCTCCTTTGATTGTTGGTCCAACTTGTGAGCCACCAGTGGCCACCAGGGGCAAGTCTGGGCTGGCCTACCGGAAGTTTGGACAATCTGGTGTGCCCTGAGAACGAGATATTTGCAGCTCCTATCAGGATTTGTCAGCACATTCGGGTGGCTTTGCTGGTCTTGTTTTACCATTGTCGAGGATGTCTTGTAACCGGGATGCCGAGTCTGATCGGATTGTCTTGGGAGAAGGAATATCCTTCGTTGACCGTGAGAGCTTGTGATGGGCTAAGTTGGGACACCCCTGAAGGGATTTGAACTTTCGAAAGCCGTGCCCGCGGTTATGGGTAGATGAGAATTTGTTAATGTTCGGTTGTAGAAAACCTGAAACTTAACTTAATTAAAATGCATCAATCGCGTGTGTAACCATGATGGTCTCTTCTCAGCGGAGTCCGGGAAGTGAACACGGTGTTGGAGTTATGCTTGACGTAGGTTGTTCTAGGATCACTTCTTGATCATAGTTTCTCGACCGTGCCTTGCCTTCTCTTCTCGCTCTCATTTGCGTAAGTTAGCCACCATATATGCTAGTGCTTGCTGCAGCTCCACCTCACATACCTTTTACCTACCTATAAGCTTAAATAGTCTTGATCACGAGGGTGTGAGATTGCTGAGTCCCCGTGACTCACAGATACTTCCAAAACCAGCTTGCAGGTGCCGATGATACCGTCAGTTGACGCAACCGATCTCAAGGAGGTGCTCGATGAAGACCGTGTTCGTTATGTTGTTCCGTTTCCAGTTGATCAGTAGTGGAGCCCAGTTGGGACGATCGGGGATCTGTGTAGCATTTGGGGTATTCTTCTTTTATTTTGGTTCCGTAGCCGGACCTTGATTGTATCTGGAAGATGTAATGCTTTATTCATGCATTGTGTGAAGTGGCGATTGTAAGCCAACTATGTACCTCTTATTCCCTTATTCATTACATGGGTTGTTGTGAAGATTATCTCACTTGCGACATTGTTTTCGATGTGGTTATGCCTTGAAGCCATGCTTCGACACGTGGGAGATATAGCCGCATCGAGGGCGTTACAAGTTGGTATCAGAGCCTTCCCCGACCTTAGGAGCCCCCTGCTTGATCGAATCGTTGGCGTTGTTGAGTCTAGAAAAATGTTTTGAGTCATTTAGGAATTATATATATTGGAGAGTTAGGAATTCGTTTTACTCCTTAGTCCCTTCGTCGCTCTAGTGAGGCATCCTGACGTAGAATTTTGACTCTTCTTTTCTCAAATTTCACTAAAAAAATTTAGGATCACGCGGGTATCTTGGAATCGTTCCGATGGTTTTGTGATGAGAACATTGTTCTTGGTGCCTCTTGACATTTAGGGGTTGTGGAAGTGTCCCGGGGAGTTGAGCTCCGAGGTGTTGTCGTCATAATTTTATCGTTGCAATTCTGGAATACCTGAGTTTCGCCGACATCGAAAATCTCTTTTATGCAGTTGTTGGTGAGATAACCTCGACGCCACCCAATACTGTGGTGGGAGTTTGGGAGTATTGCCATAACTAGTATAACGGATGCCTTTCGAAGGTTGAGGTAAATGATTTCCGAAGGTTTCTTGGTTATGTGTTGAAGGATGGATACAACTGGATGTAGGATTTGCTAGTTTTGGGTGAGATATTATGCTTCCCCTGTATCCCGAACACCTGATTGCATAACTGGAAAATTTCGGGAGTTTATAAGTGGGAATTCAAGTAGCTCTTAGGATATCTTTCCGACGAATATATGATATGAAATTGGGGTTCGACGTCTAGTGGTCCGCCTATCCACGGTTGGTTTTATAGTGGTCATGTTGTGTCTTAAAGAGTCCTTGGCTATGCTAACTCGGGGACGCTTCGTATGTCATGTGCACTGCCTTGTACATGATGGTGCTGTACGATTGAGCCCGTGTAGGCCCCACCACGAAAACTTCGGACGAAATCTCTATCATATGTTTGTTCCGGCTTATTCTGCAAGCCAATCCTTGTCTTTGTTTTGAGTTTGTGGTATTCGAGTTGCTTCGATGTCAAGTGTTGATTCCATACCTTTCCTAAGCGGTGTTCTCATGTTTCTATGTGAATACTAATCCTTCATGATAATCGAGATTGCCATGTCAATCCTTTTTCAACCGGCGTGTCTCTCTTCAAGTGGATCCGATCATTTCAACATTGGCAAGATCTAATCTCAGTTTTTCATCAATGTTGTTCGTTTCATCCGTCTTCAATTTGACTTTGTTTTCCCTCCCTCCCACCCTTTTCCTTTAAGGACTCAGATTTTCTTATCAAGTATCCATTTTATGGTTGTGAAGTCTCTTCATTCTTTTCTTTCAATGTTCTTACCCGGTGGTTCACATGAAGATGCTCTTCAAGTTCGTCACTCTTCACTCATTTTCTTCTTCGGGTGGAACCAATTCAAGCTTTGTTGGTCATATCTTTTCCTTGTTTTCAAATGCCTTCTCATGTCGGTGCACCTTATATTCAGTCTTTTCTCGCTATTCAATTGTTCCGGAGTTCTCAAGAAATCTCAGAAGATTCGTGTTTCCACTCTGCAGTCGTTCAAGATCTTTCGAGGATGTTATCTCATTCAAGCCATTTATTCAACCGGTGCAATCTATCTTTTAAATCATTCTACGGTGTTTCTTTTGAGTGGGCCCTAACCCACAGGTCTTTTTCCAGGATCTTACCTGACTCTTCTTATTTCCCGGAGCTATCTATCAAATTCTTTTCAAAGTTTGGTGTAAGAATGAATTACCATCAGTCAAATGTCTTTCTCCAAGATCTTTCAAATTCTTTTCATCATTGGCCTAACCTTTCCATTCTTCATTCTGGAGTGCCTCAACAATTCTTGGTGGTGCTTCTCATCGTCATTATCAACATTTGAAGACCGAAGAAGAGTTTCTTTGCAATCATATCCGTTCTCTTGAAGATTCTTGGTTTATCTTGTTGCCATCCTCTCATAATTGTTTCAATTGTGTCAACTCTTTTCATCCTTCCGGAGCAATTCATGAGTCTTTTCAGTTTGATTATTTGGAGCCCATCAATTCAGGTTTAGTCATTCTCAGCTTTCAGTTATCATTCTCCAATCTTACCAGTGCATCGTTCAAGTGATCTCTAATCAGTTTCATGATCCCTTCGCTCTCATGTATATAGATTGTCTCAAGTATCTTCGTTTCATTTCACAATTCTTACCCAGTGATTCATCCCTTTACTTTGTTCATTTTCAATTCTTACGGTGGTTCTTAGAGGATTGTCGTCCGCTGTTATCATATCAATTCATTCGTTGTTCCAATCATACCGATGGTTTGTGGAAGACATTCTCAAGTTTATGTTATATCTCTCTTAAATCTTGTCTATGAGAATAAGTAATATGTCAAATCCGTTGATTGTCATCAATTCAATTGGTGAAGGATAAGCATAATGTAATTTTTATTCTTGTTTCATCGAGTGAACTCAATTCCTTATTCCGGAGGCTCATCAAATTCTCGGTTTCAATTGCTTCATCTTTTGTTTTTCCCGAAGTTCCAACCTCTTTCAATTATATCACCATGGAGATTCATCTAAATCGTACAAGGATTCACCTTGTGTTTTCAACTTCTCTTTCCTTCCGTTTGATCATTCTTTTGTTTAACGGAGTTCCTCATGAAGGCTCTTCATTATGGTTCATCAAGGATTTAATTCCTTCTCGAAGTGTTCATCAAGATTCTTTTTAGAGGAGCTCAAGCATTCTTCTTCTTGCTATCCGGAGTGCAATTCTTTCTTTCATATCATTGGAGGTGGTACTATGTCATTCTTGATAATTTGAGTTCATGTTTCATGATTCACAGGTTGTTAAGAATGGGGTATTTTAAATCCATCAACCTCTTCGTTGGAGTTATCTTGGGTTATATTTCACCTAAAGCTTTCCCTAAGGATTGTTGCTATTACGGTGCTTATATTTGACCCAAGTTCTTTTATCCTCCCGGTGGTATAAGTTTCTCGTTTCCTTGTTGATATCAATTCAAATTCATTGTTTTCCGTTAGTGGCAGAATTTTCACCTCATAGTTTTGAGATGTTCTCCATAAGCCCACATCAAGCTTATCCTTTCGTTGTTGATAATCCAACAACTCCGTTCGACCCTTCTTCTAAAGATGCCTTTTCAAGCTCTCTTACCGCAGAAGTTGGCATTTTCTTCTCCATTCTCCTATCTCGATTATCTATCTTCTATTCTTTCATTCCGGAGGCATTGTGATGTTTCTCTTTTCAACACATCATCTCGTTTTGTCAAAGATCATGTTCTTTTCATGCCTATCCATTTAATCGGAGTATTGTGCCATTTTGCTCAAGTTCTTTTCGCCTTATCAAGCCTTGCTTCTCTTTTCAACCGGAGTGCTGTCCGAATTTGTTCTTCCTTGTTCCTCTTCCCTACAGGAGTGCTTTCAACTTTGTGCATCTTCGTTATTTTCTTTGCTCAAAATGGCTTAACCTTTTCAAGGTTCTTTGGTCTCACTCGTTTGTCAAAGTAGCAACTTAGTTTTACCTCTTCTCTTTCTCTTCCGTTTTTCCCTCTGGTGCCATTCTAGATCTCGGGACGAGATCCTCTCGTAGTGGTGGAGTGTTGTAACACCCGGAGACCGATGTGCCAGGTGTCTTCTAGTTATTCGCTGTTGTTGCCTTGTCATTGCTTGCGCGTCATGCTTTTCATATCATGTCATCATGTGCATTTCATTTGCATACATGTTCGTCTCATGCATCCGAGCATTTTCCCCGTTGTCCGTTTTGCTATCCGGCGCTCCTATGTCACCCGGTGTCCCTTTCTACCTCTTTTCGTGTGCGGGTGATAAATGTTTTCGGATTGGACAGAGACTTGTCATGCGGCCTTGGTTTACTACCGGTAGATTGCCTGTCAAGTTTCGTGCCATTTGGACTTCATTTGATACTCCAACGGTTGACCGGGTAACTGATAAGGCATCGTGTGTGTCGCAGCCCAATACCCCTCCAAAGTGGCCCAAAACCCACCTAAACCCCTCCATCATCTAGGCCGTTCGATCACGATCGCGTGGCCGAAAACCACACCTCATTTGGACTCTCCTACCTCCCTCTACCTATAAATATGTGTCCCTCCTGGAATTTTCGCGCAGATGAACCCTAACCTCCTCCTCCGCGCGCCGCCGGACATTTCGTCCCGTGCCGCCGGACATGTCCGCTGCCACCGCCACCTCACTCCGGCGAATGAGGCGTCGCCACGTCACCCCGCCGCCGCCGCGAGCCAACGAGCTCGCGCCATGTGTCGCCGCCTCTCTCCCCTCTCCCGCGCGGCCCGCCAAGCCCGGGCGCGGCCCGCCCGAGCCCGTCCGGCGCCGCCTCTCACCCACGGCTCCTCCCGCCCGAGCCCGTGGCTCCTCCCTCCCGCCGCCGTCGGAAGCCGCTAGCCGCCGCCCCCGCCTGCCTTCACGCCACGCGCCACCCGAGGCACCTCATCACCGCCCCGAATCCACCGCCGGCCGTCGCTTCGCCGCCACCACCGCGCCTCCCCGTGCCCAGTTCGGATCCTTCTCGGGCTCGCCGCCCCTCGACGCTGGCAGGACGCACTGGCCAGCGAGCGCGCCCGCTGCCCCTGCCCGGTGCCCGGGAGCTCGCCGCCTCACCTGCCAGGGCCTCCCGCCGACCTCCTCTGCCGGATCCCGCACCCCTACACCTCCTCGGGCATCTTCTTCTTTGTCTCCGGCCCAACTCTGGCGAGGGATCTGGCCAACCTCAAGATCCGTGCCAAGAACCCTAGATCTGGATGGGTAAAATATCTCTAAGTCCTTTTCCCCCAGTATTTTTTGGCATTTTCATCCATCATAACTTCATCACCATTGCTCCGATTCGTGCGTGTAGCATATCAAAATGTTCGCCTCGTTGAGTACATAATTTCGTCTCATTGTATCATTTTAATTTGAGCTCATATTGATGCCCGAAATGCTGTTGGAAGAGGGCTATGTGATGATAGTTTCAGATCTGTTTCAGCAAATGCACTTTTGTCATTTTTTGCCATGATTAATGTGTGCATGCTATGATCCTGAGCTCTACATGTGTTTTGAAATATGCCATGCCATCTTTACAGGGGTGTATGCAATGTATTTTTGTGATCTTTGTGGTGACTAGCACAATCATGCAAAGTAGCTTACTCAATGATGCTGTTTTCAGAGACTTAGAATTTCACTAAGTCCTTGTCCTGTTTTTGTTTTTATGCCATATGTTCATGTTGTTTCCTAGTGATCCGTGCATCTTTTGGGCATGATCAGTAAGGATGTTTTGTAGATATTGTGGTGCTCTATCCATCCATGTCTTTGTTTGCAATTATGAAGCACCCTAGCTTGACTCAATCGAGCTCTACTTTTGCTATAAGATGTTCCTGGAAGATTGTTAACATGTTTAGCGATTTTGCCAGGCTTGTGGTTGTTGATCCATGCATGCTATGTTGTTTTTCTTGCCATGTCTAGCTTCTATGCCATGTATACTTACTGGGTGTATGCTTAGTTTGTCATGCAATGCCTGGTAGTGAGTGCATCGAGCTTGTAAACATGCCTACATGTTAACTGTTTTGCATGCTCCGGTTTTTCGCTAAGTCTGAATCTGTTTATGTTTTTGCTATGTTCACATGCTTGCAATTGTATTTTCTAATCCCTTTTGGCTCATGGTCACTAAGGATCTTTTGTTGTATGCTTTCAGTAGCTTCATGTCATGCCTTGCTTTGCCATGATATTTGCCTGTAGCATGTAGTTTTCATACTCTAAATATTGCTTCCTGATGATAAATTCCTGACATGTCAAGCATCATGAGTGGATCCCTGCCATGTATTTTGTTGTTGTGTTAGAGTGCTATAGCATGTTGTTCTTGATGCATTTAGAAGGCTACTTGCTGTTAATCGTAGACCGGTGCCATATTTGTTTTGCTTGCCATTTCCAAACCGTGCGTCCGACTCCGGTGATATTTATTTCGATTTCGACCGAAATCAACTCCTCTTTCTAGTGGCACTCTTGTATTTCCAAGTTGAGGCCAGGTTCAATAATTCCTTTCCAAGTCTTGAATATGCATCACATATCGCATCCCGCATATCATACCATGTTTGCATCATGTTGTTTGAGCATTGCACGTGGTTGATTGTGTTCCTTTTTGCTTGTTGTTCTTGCTTGGGTAGAGCCGGGAGACGAGTTCGTGTTCAAGGAGCCCGTTGAGTACGTTTACAAGGTTCAAGCTTTTGTCTTCTCGGAGAACTTTGCAGGCAAGATGACCATACCCTCGAAATCACTTCTATCTTTGCTTGCTAGATGCTCGCTCTTTTGCTATGCCTATGCTGCGATACCTACCACTTGCTTATCATGCCTCCCATATTGTTAAGCCAAGCCTCTAACCCACCTTATCCTAGCAAACCGTTGTTTGGCTGTGTTACCGCTTTGCTCAGCCCTCTTATAACGTTGTTAGTTGTAGGTGAAGATTGGAGTTTGTTCCTTGTTGGAACATGGATATTTTGTTGGGATATCACAATATCTCTTATTATATTAATGCATCTATATATTTGGTAAAGGGTGAAGGCTCAGCCTTATGCCTGGTGTTTTGTTCCACTCTTGCTGCCCTAGTTTTCGTCATATCGGTGTTATGTTCCCGGATTTTGCGTTCCTTACACGGTTGGGTTATAATGGGAACCCATTCACAGTTCGCCTTGAATAAAACTCCTCCAGCAAGGCCCAACATTGGTTTTACCATTTGCCATGTAGGCCTGCCCAAGGGTCATCTTTATTTAAACCCTCGGGCCAGTGCTCCTCTGAGTGTTGGTCTAACTTGTTAGCCGCCGGTGGCCACCAGGGGCAACTCTGGGCTGGCCTACCGGTGCCCTGAGAACGAGATATGTGCAGCTCCTATCGGGATTTGTCGGCACATTCGGGTGGCTTTGCTGGTCTTGTATTACCATTGTCGAGGATGTCTTGTAACCGGGATGCCGAGTCTGATCGGATTATCTTGGGAGAAGGAATATCCTTCGTTGACCGTGAGAGCTTGTGATGGGCTAAGTTGGGACACACCTGCAGGGGTTTGAACTTTCGAAAGCCGTGCCCGTGGTTATGGGCAGATGGGAATTTGTTAATGTCCGGTTGTAGAAAACCTGAAACTTAACTTAATTAAAATGCATCAACCGCATGTGTAACCGTGATGGTCTCTTCTCGGCAGAGTCCGGGAAATGAACACGGTGTTGGAGTTATGCTTGACGTAGGTTGTTCTAGGATCACTTCTTGATCATAGTTTCTCGACCGTGCCTTGCCTTCTCTTCTCGCTCTCATTTGCGTAAGTTAGCCACCATATATGCTAGTGCTTGCTGCAGCTCCACCTCACATACCTTTTACCTACCTATAAGCTTAAATAGTCTTGATCACGAGGGTGTGAGATTGTTGAGTCCCCGTGACTCACAGATACTTCCAAAACCAGCTTGCAGGTGCCGATGATACTGTGCAGTTGACGCAACCGAGCTCAAGGAGGTGCTTGATGAAGACCGTGTTCGTTATGTTGTTCCGTTTCTAGTTGATCAGTAGTGGAGCCCAGTTGGGACGATCGGGGATCTATGTAGCATTTGGGGTATTCTTATTTTATTTTGGTTCCGTAGCCGGACCTTGATTGTATCTGGATGATGCAATGCTTTATTCATGTATTGCATGAAGTGGCAATTGTAAGCCAACTATGTACCTCTTATTCCCTTATTCATTAAATGGGTTGTTGTGAATATTACCTCACTTGCGACATTGCTTTCAATGCGGTTATGCCTCTAAGTCGTGCTTCGACACGTGGCAGATATAGACGCATCGAGGGCGTTACACGTGACTTTTCACCGGTATCATACACCCACCATATACCTTCCTCAAAACAGCCACCATACCTACCTATTATGGCATTTCCATAGCCATTCCGAGATATATTGGCATGCAACTTTCCACCGTTTCGTTTGTTATAACACGCTTCATCATTGTCATATTGCCATGCATGATCATGTAGTTGACATCGTATTTGTGGCAAAGTCACCGTTCATACTTTTTTTTCATACATGTCACTCTTGATTCATTGTGTATCCCGGTACACCGCCAGAGGCATTCACATAGAGTCATATTTTGTTCTAAGTATTGAGTTGTAATTATTGAGTTGTAAGTAAAAAGAAGTGTGATGATCATCATTATTAGAGCATTGTCCCAGTGAGGAAAGAATGATGGAGACTATGATTCCCCCACAAGTCAGGATGAGACTCCGGACGAAAAAAAAGAAAGAAAAGAGGCCAAAAGAAAAAAAAGAAAGAAGGCCCAAATAAAAAAATGAGAGAAAAAGAGAGAAGAGACAATGTTACTATCATTTTTCCACACTTGTGCTTCAAAGTAGCACCATGATCTTCATGATAGAGAGTCTCCTATGTTGTCACTTTCATAAACTAGTGGGAATTTTATATTACAGAACTTGGTTTGTATATTCCAATGATGGGCTTCCTCAAATTGCCCTAGGTCTTCATGAGCAAGCAAGTTGGATGCACACCCACCTAGTTTCTTTTGTTGAGCTTTCATACACTTATAGCTCTAGTGCATCCGTTGCATGGCAATCCCTACTCACTCACATTGATAATTATTGATGGGCATCTTCATAGCCCGTTGATACGCCTAGTTGATGTGAGACTATCTTCTCGTTTTTGTCTTCTTCACAACCACCATTCTATTCCACCTATAGTGCTATGTCCATGGCTCACGCTCATGTATTGCGTGAAAGTTGAAAAAGTTTGAGAACATCAAAAGTATGAAACAATTGCTTGGCTTGTCATCGGGGTTGTGCATGATTCAATATTTTGTGTGATGAAGATAGAGCATAGCTAGACTATATGATTTTGTAGGGATAACTTTCTTTGGCCATGTTATTTTGAGAAGACATGATTGCTTAGTTAGTATGCTTGAAGTACTATTATTTTTATGTCAATATTAAACTTTTATCTTGAATCTTTCGGATCTGAACATTCATGCCACAATAAAGAAAATTACATTGAGAAATATGTTAGGAGGCATTCCACATCAAAAATTCTGTTTTTATCATTTACCTACTCGAGGACGAGCAGGAATTAAGCTTGGGGATGCTTGATACGTCTCCAACGTATCTATAATTTTTGATTGTTCCATGCTATTATATATTCTGTTTTGGATATCTAATGGGCTTATTTATACACTTTTATATTATCTTTGCGACTAACCTATTAACCGGAGGCCCAGCCCAAATTGTTGTTTTTTGCCTATTTCAGTGTTTCGCAGAAAAAGAATATTAAACAGAGTCCAAACGGAATGAAACCTTCGGGAGTGTGATTTTTGGAACAAACGTGATCCAGAGGACTTGGAGTGGGCGTCAAGCAACCAACGAGGAGGCCACGAGGCAGGGGGCGCGCCTACCCCCCTGGGCGCACCCTCCCCCTAGTGGCTCCACCAACCTACTTCTTCCTCCTATATATATATCTATGTACCCTGAAAACATCCAGGAGCACCACAAAACCCTATTTCCAACGCTGCAAACTTCTGTACCCAAGAGATCCCATCTTGGGGCCTTTTCCGGAGCTCCGCCGGAGGGGCATTGATCATGGAGGGCCTCTACATCAACTCCATGGCCCCTCCGTTGATGTGTGAGTAGTTTACTTCAGACCTTCGGGTCCATAGTTGTTAGCTAGATGGCTTCTTATCTCTCTTTGGATCTCAATACAAAGTTCTCCTTGATTCTCTTGGAGATCTATTTGATGTAATCTTCTTTTGCGGTGTGTTTGTCGAGATCCGCAGATTTGGATTCCTTTCCTATATATCCACTCATGTGGTACTTCATCATATGATTCATATAAGATCCATCTGTCTAGAGATGCAAGTCTCTTCGAATTATCAGTTTGGTTTGGCCTACTAGATTGTACTTTCTTGCAATGGAGTAGTGCTTAGCTTTGGGTTCAATCTTGCGGTGCTCGATCCCAGTGACAGTAGGGGAAACAACACGTATTGTATTGTTGCCATCGAGTAGGGGAAACAACTCTGGCGCGGATCTTACTCTAGTTGACCTACGAGGTTCGGTAGTAATTTGATCTGAAGTTTCATGATCATCATCATTAGCTTCCTCACTAATTGGTGTAGGTGTCATAGGAACCGGTTTCTGTGATGAATTACTTTCCAAT
This sequence comes from Triticum aestivum, assembly GCF_018294505.1. Classification (NCBI taxonomy): domain Eukaryota; kingdom Viridiplantae; phylum Streptophyta; class Magnoliopsida; order Poales; family Poaceae; genus Triticum; species Triticum aestivum. The sequence goes on from NC_057794.1 coordinate 330,478,273, forward strand.
ACGGGAGCAGGTACAGTTACCTCATCAAGTTCTACTTTCCACCCACTCACTTCTTTCGAGAGAAACTCCTTCTCTAGAAAGGATCCATTTTTAGCAACAAAAGTCTTGCTTTCGGATCTGTGATAGAAGGTGTACCCAACTGTTTCTTTTGGATATCCTATGAAGACACATTTCTCCGATTTGGGTTCGAGCTTATCGAGTTGAAGCTTTTTCACATAAGCGTCGCAGCCCCAAACTTTAAGAAACGACAACTTTGGTTTCTTGCCAAACCATAGTTCATAAGGAGTCGTCTCAATGGATTTAGATGGTGCCCTATTTAACATGAATGCAGCCGTCTCTAAAGCATAACCCCAAAATGATAGTGGTAAATTAGTAAGAGACATCATAGATCGCACCATATCTAGTAAAGTACGATTACGACATTCGGACACACCATTACGCTGTGGTGTTCCGGGTGGCGTGAGTTGCGAAACTATTCCGCATTGTTTCAAATGAAGACTAAACTCGTAACTCAAATATTATCCTCCATGATCAGATCGTAGAAATTTTATTTTCTTGTTACAATGATTTTCCACTTCACTCTGAAATTCTTTGAACTTTTCAAATGTTTCATACTTATGTTTCATCAAGTAGATATACCCATATCTGCACAAATCATCTGTGAAGGTGAGAAAATAATGATATCCGCCACGAGCCTCAACATTCATCGGACCACATACATCAGTATGTATGATTTCCAACGAATTTGTTGCTCGCTCCATTCTTCCGCAGAATGGTGTTTTAGTCATCTTGCCCATGAGGCATGGTTCGCAAATACCAAGTGATTCATAATCAAGTGATTCCAAAAGTCCATCAGAATGGAGTTTCTTCATGCGCTTTACACCAATATGACCCAAACGGCAATGCCACAAATAAGTTGCACTATCATTCTCAACTCTGCATATTTTAGCTTCAATACTATGAATATGTGTATCTTCACTATGGAGATTCAAAAAGAATAGACCACTCTTTAAGGGTGCATGACCATAAAAGATATTACTCATATAAATAGAACAACCATTATTCTCTGATTTAAATGAATAACCGTCTCGCATTAAACAAGATCCATATATAATGTTCATGCTCAACGCTGGCACCAAATAACAATTATTTAGGTCTAAAACTAATCCCGAAGGTAGATGTACAGGTAGCTTGCCGACCGCGATAACATCGACTTTGGAACCATTTCCCACGCGCATCGTCACCTCGTCCTTTGCTAATCTTCGCTTAATCCGTAGTCCCTGTTTCGAGTTGTAAATATTAGCAACAGAACCAGTATCAAATACCCGGGGACTACTATGAGAATTAGTAAGGTACACATCAATAACATGTATATCACATATACCTTTGTTCACCTTGCCATCCTTCTTATCCGCCAAATACTTGGGGCAGTTCCGCTTCCAGTGACAAGTCTATTTGCAGTAGAAGCACTCAATCTCAGGCTTAGGTCTAGACTTGGGTTTCTTCTCCTGAACAAAAACTTGTTTGCCGTTCTTCTTGAAGTTCCCCTTCTTCTTCCCTTTGCCCTTTTTCTTGAAACTCGTGGTCTTGTTGACCATCAACACTTGATGCTACTTCTTGATTTCTACCTCCGCAGCCGTTAGCATTGTGAAGAGCTCGGGAATCGTCTTATCATCACCTGCATGTTATAGTTCATCACGAAGCTCTTGTAGCTTGGTGGCAGTGATTGAAGAATTCTGTCAATAACACTATCATCCGGAAGATTAATTCGCAGTTGAATCAAGTGATTGTTATACCCAGACATTCTGAGTATATGCTCACTGACAGAACTATTCTCCTCCATCTTGCAGCTGTAGAACTTATTGGAGACTTCATATCTCTCAACCCAGGCATTTGCTTGAAATATTAACTTCAACTCCTGAAACATCTCATATGCTCCATGAAGTTTAAAACGTCGTTGAAGTCCCGGTTCTAAGCCGTAAAGCATGGCACACTAAACTATCGAGTAGTCATCAGCTTTGCTCTGCCAGACGTTCATAACGTCCGGAGTTGCTCCTGCAGTGGGTTTTGCGCCTAGCGGTGCTTCCATGACGTAATTCTTCTATGCAGTAATGAGGATAATCCTCAAGTTACGGAACCAGTCCATGTAGTTGCTACCATCATCTTTTAACTTAGCTTTCTCTAGAAACGCATTAAAATTCAAAGGAACGGTAGCATGGGCCATTGATCTACAACAACATGGACATGCAAAATACTATCAGGTACTAAGTTCATGATAAATTAAAGTTCAGTTAATCAAATTATTAAAGAACTCCCACTTAGATAGACATCCCTCTAATCATCTAAGTGATCACATGATCCATATCAACTAAACCATGTTCGATCATCATGTGAGATGGAGTAGTTTTCAATGGTGAACATCACTATGTTGATCATATCTTCTATATGATTCACGCTCGACCTTTCGGCCTTTAGTGTTCCGAGGCCATATCTGCATATGCTAGGCTCGTCAAGTTTAACCTGGGTATTCTGCATGTGCAAAACTGACTTGCACCCGTTGTATGTGAACGTAGAGCTTATCACACCCGATCATCACGTGGTGTCTCGGCACGACAAACTTTCGCAACGGTGCATACTCAGGGAGCACACTTGTACCTTGAAATTTAGTGAGAGATCATCTTATAATGCTACCGTCGATCTAAGCAAAATAAGATGCATAAAAGATAAGCATCACATGCAATCAATATAAGTGATATGATATGGCCATCATCATCTTGTGCTTGTGATCTCCATCTCCTAAGCACCATCATGATCACCATCGTCACCAGCGCAACACCTTGATCTCCATCATAGTATCGTTGTCGTCTCGCCAAATATTGCTTCTACGACTATCGCTACCGCTTAGTGATAAAGTGAAGCCATCACAGGGCGATTGCATTGCATACAATAAAGCGACAACCATATGGCTCCTGCTAGTTGCTGATAACTCGGTTACAAAACATGATCATCTCATACAATAAAAATATAGCATCATGTCTTGACCATATCACATCACAACATGCCCTGCAAAAACAAGTTAGACGCCCTCTACTTTGTTGTTGCAAGTTTTACGTGGCTGCCACAGGCTGAGCAAGAACCGTTCTTACCTACGCATCAAAACCACAGCGATAGTTTGTCAAGTTGGTGTTGTCTTAACCTTCTCAAGGATCGCGCATAGCCACACTCGATTCAACTAAAGTTGGAGAAACTGACACCCGCCAGCCACCTATGTGCAAAGCACGTCGATAGAACCAGTCTCACGTAAGCGTACACGTAATGTTGGTCCGGGCTGCTTCATCCAACAATACCGCCGAACCAAAGTGTGACATGCTGGTAAGCAGTATGACTTGTATCGTCCACAACTCACCCGTGTTCTACTCATGCATATAACATCTACGCATAAACCTGGCTTGGATGCCACTATTGGGGAACGTAGTAATTTCAAAATTTTCCTACGCACACACAGGATCATGGTGATGCATAGCAATGAGAGGGTAGAGTGTGTCCATGTACCCTCATAGACCGAAAGCGGAAGCATTAGCACAACGCGGTTGATGTAGTCGTATGTCTTCATGATCCGACCAATCCAAGTACCGAATGCATGGCACCTCCGAGTTCAGCACACGTTCAGCTCGATGACGTCCCACGAACTCCGATCTAGCAGAGCTTCATGGGAGAGTTCCCTCAGCATGACGGCGTGATGACGGTGATGATGACGCTACCGATGCAGGGCTTCACCTAAGCACCGCTACGATACGATCGAGGTGGATTATGGTGGAGGTGGGCACCACACACGGCTGGGAGAGATCAGCAGATCAACTTGTGTGTCTAGAGGTGCCCCCTGCTGATACGTCTCCAACGTATCTATAATTTTTGATTTCTCCATGCTATATTATCTTCTGTTTTGGACATTATTGGGCTTTATTATTCACTTTTATATTATTTTTGGGACTAACCTATTAACCGGTGGCCCAGCCCAGAATTGCTGTTTTTGCCTATTTAAGAGTTTCGCAGAAAAAGAATATCAAACGGAGTCCAAACGGAATGAAACCTTCGGGAACGTGATTTTCGGAACGAACATGATCCAGGAGACTTGGACCCTACGTCAAGCAACCAATAGGGAAGCCACGAGGTAGGGGGCGCGCCTACCCCCCCCCCCCCCCCCAGGCACGCCCTCCACCCTCGTGTGCCCCCTGTTGCTCCACCGACATACTCCTTCTTCCTATATATACCTACGTACCCCCAAACGATCAGAACAGGAGCCAAAACCCTAATTCCACTACCGTAACTTTCTGTTTCCACGAGATCCCATCTTGGGGAATGTTCCGGAGCTCCACCGGAGGGGGCTTCTACATCAGCACCATAGCCTCTTCGATGATGTGTGAGTAGTTTACCTCAGACCATCGGGTCCATAGTTATTAGCTAGATGGCTTCTTCTCTCTTTTTGGATCTCAATACAAAGTTCTCCCCCTCTCTTGTGGAGATCTATTCGATGTAATCTTCTTTTGCGGTGTGTTTGTTGAGACCAATGAATTGTGGGTTTATGATCAAGTTTATCTATGAACAATATTTGAATCTTCTATGAATTCTTTTATGTATGATTGGTTATCTTTGCAAGTCTCTTCGAATTATCAGTTTGGTTTGGCCTACTAGATTGATCTTTCTTTCAATGGGAGAAGTGCTTAGCTTTGGGTTCAATCTTGCTGTGTCCTTTCCCAGTGACAGTAGGGGCAGCAAGGCACGTATTGTATTGTTGCCATCGAGGATAACAAGATGGGGTTTATTTCATATTGCATGAGTTGATCCCTCTACATCATGTCATCTTGCTTAAAGCGTTACTCTATTCTCTTGAACTTAATACTCTAGATGCATGCTGGATAGCGATCGATGTGTGGAGTAATAGTAGTAGATGCAGGCAGGAGTCGGTCTACTTGTCTTGGACGTGATGCCTATATACATGATCATACCTAGATATTCTCATAACTATGCTCAATTCTGTCAATTGCTCAACAGTAATTTGTTCACCCACCGTAAAATACTTATGCTCTTGAGAGAAGCCACTAGTGAAACCTATGGCCCCCGGGTCTATCTTCCAACACTTAGTTGTTTTCATTGCCTTTTATTTTACTTTGCATCTTTATCATAAAAATGCCAAAAATATTATCTTATCATATCTATCAGATCTCACTCTCGTAAGTGACCGTGTAGGGGTTGACAACCCCTTATCGCGTTGGTTGCAAGGATTTATTTGTTTTGTGTAGGTGCGAGGGACTCGCGCGTAGCCTCCTACTGGATTGATACCTTGGTTCTCAAAAACTGAGGGAAATACTTACGCTACTTTGCTGCATCACCCTTTCCTCTTCAAGGGAAGACCAACGCAGTGCTCAAGAGGTAGCACCTACTCCCGTATATAAAGGAGCAAGGGGGGAGGCCGGCCGGCCCCTGTAGGCGCGCCAGGAGGAGGAGTGCTCCTCCTGGTAGGAGTAGGACCCCCCTCTTTCCTACTCCTACTAGGAGGGCGAAATGAAGGGGAGAGGGAGAAGGAAAGGGGGGCGCCGCCCCCTTCTCCTAGTCCAATTTGGGCCAGAGGGGGACGGGCGCGCGGCCTGCCCTAGGCCAGCCCACTCTCTCTCTCCACTAAGGCCCATAAGGCCCACTATTTCTCCCCCCCGGGGGGGGGGGGGGTCCGGTAACCCTCCGGCACTCCGGTTTTCTCCGAAACCACTCGGAACACTTCTAGTGTCCGAATATAGTCGTCCAATATATCGATCTTTACATCTCGACCATTTCGAGACTCCTCGTCATGTCTGTGATCATATCCGAGACTCCGAACTACCTTCGGTACATCAAAACACAAAAACTCATAATATCGATCGTCATCGAACTTTAAGCGTGCGGACCCTACGGGTTCGAGAACTATGTAGACATGACCGAGACACGTCTCCGGTCAATAACCAATAGCGGAGCCTAGATGCTCATATTGGCTCCCACATATTCTACGAAGATCTTTATCAGTCAAACCGCATAACAACATACGTTGTTCCTTTTGTCATCGATATGTTACTTGCCCGAGATTCGATCGTCGGTATCTCAATACCTAGTTCAATCTCGTTACCGGCAAGTCTCTTTACTCGTTCCTTAATACATCATCTCGCAACTAACTCATTAGTTACAATGCTTGCAAGGCTTATAGTGGTGTGCATTACCGAGTGGGCTCAGAGATACCTCTTCGACAATCGGAGTGACAAATCCTAATCTTGATCTATGCCAACTCAACAAGTACCATCGGAGACACCTGTAGAGCACCTTTATGATCACCCAATTACGTTGTGACGTTTGGTACCACACAAAGTGTTCCTCAGGTAACCGGGAGTTGCATAACATCATAGTCATAGAAACTTGTATGAGTCATGAAGAAAGCAATAGCAGTAAACTAAACGATCAAGTGCTAAGCTAATGGAATGGGTCAAGTCAATCACATCATTCTCCTAATGATGTGATCCCATTAATCAAATGAAAACTCATGTCTATGGTTAGGAAACTTAACCATCTTTGATTAATGAGCTAGTCAAGTAGAGGCATACTAGTGACACTTTGTTTGTCTATGTATTCACACATGTACTAAGTTTCCGGTTAATACAATTCTAACATGAATTATAAACATTTATCATGATATGAGGACATAAACAATAACTTTATTATTGCCTCTAGGGCATATTTCCTTGACTCTGTTCTTATGAACTTAATACTCTAGATGCAAGCTGGATAGCGGTCGATGTGTAGAGTAATAGTAGTAGATGCAGGCAGGAGTCGGTCTACTTGTCATGGATGTGATGCCTATATACATGATCATACCTAGATATTCTCATAACTATGTTCAATTCTATCAATTTCTCGACAATAATTTGTTCACCCACCATAATAGTTATGCTATCTTGAGAGAAGCCACTAGTGAAACCTATGGCCCCCGGGTCTATTTTCCATCATACAAGTTTCCAATCTATTTTATTTTGCAATCTTTACTTTCAATTTATATCATAAAAATACCAAAAATATTTATCTTATTATTATTATCTCTATATGATCTCACTCTCGCAACTGGCCGTGAATGGATTGACAACCCCTTTATCGCGTTGGTTGCGAGGTTCTTATTTGTTTGTGTAGGTACGAGGTGGCTCACGCGTGGTCTCCTACTAGATTGATACCTTGGTTCTCAAAAACCGAGGGAAAACTTATGCTGCTTTGCTGCATCACGCTTTCCTCTTCAAGGGAAAACCAACGCATGCTCAAGAGGTAGCACCGTGGTACAAATTTTGTCCCATATGGGGCAGGTTTGGGCATATGCTTCTCACAAATCGGAGCTTCTCACAACAAGCATGATGGTTTTCGGTAGGGAACGTCCCACCTTTGGAGACGAAACAGTATCCATTGCCTCTTATTGCTTTCAATTTTTTTTCTCGTGTCAACAAGAACAACAGGAGTGTTGTGTGATTTTTTGTGATTTTTCAGGGTTCGTTTGGATATTTTTATGCATCAACTGAGGTTTCAATGCATTTTTTGTGCATAATTCAAATTTGAACTACATGCACATGCTCTAGTGCATATAAATTGGTTGAAAAATCAACTATGTGTCCTTGGGTGCATGCTTAGGTCCCATGCAAGAAATGGGCATGAATTTCAAACACCGGGGCACCATTGATTGCCGGTAAAACATTGAGATGCATGGTTTTTTAACCCTAGTAAATCCAAAACTCATCTGAAATTCATGAGACTTGGCATGCCATCATGGAGCGGCATCAACATGTCGTGGTACAAATTTTGTCCCATATGGGGCATGTTTGGGTATATGCTTCTCACAAACCGGAGCTTCTCACAACAAGCATGATGGTTTTCGGTAGGGAACGTCCCACCTTTGGGGATGAAACGATATCCATTGCCTCTTATTGTTTTCAAAAAAATTTCTCGTGTCAACATAGAATAACAGGAGTGTTGTGTGAATTTTTGTGATTTTTCGGGGTTTGTTTGGACATTTTTATGCATTAACTGAGTTTTCAATGCATTTTATGTGCATAATTCAAATTTGAACTACATGCACATGCTCCAATGCATATAAATTGGTTGAAAAATCAAATATGTGTCCTTGGGTGCATGCTTAGGTCCCATGCAAGAAATGGGCATGAATTTCAAACACCAGGGCACCATTGATTGCCGGCAAAACATTGAGATGCCTGGTTTTTGAATTCTAGTAAATCCAAAACTCGTTTGAAATTCATGAAACTTGGCATGCTATCATGAAGCGGCATCAACATGCCGTGGTACAAATTTTGTCCCATATGGGGCAGGTTTTGGTATATGCTTCTCACAAATCGGAGCTTCTCACAACAAGCATGATGGTTTTCGGTAGGGAACGTCCCACCTTTGGAGACGAAACAGTATCCATTGCCTCTTATTGCTTTCAATTTTTTTTCTCGTGTCAACAAGAACAACAGGAGTGTTGTGTGATTTTTTGTGATTTTTCGGGGTTCGTTTGGATATTTTTATGCATCAACTGAGGTTTCAATGCATTTTATGTGCATAATTCAAATTTGAACTACATGCACATGCTCCAGTGCATATAAATTGGTTGAAAAATCAAATATGTGTCCTTGGGTGCATGCTTAGGTCCCATGCAAGAAATGGGCATGAATTTCAAACACCGAGGCATTGTTGATTGCCGGCAAAACATTGAGATGACTGGTTTTTAAATTCTTGTAAATCCAAAGTTCTGTTAACCATTCATGTGACGCCACCTGTCTTGGTTTTAATGGCTGTAGGAGGTGCCGTGCGGACAGCTGCTGGACCTTGACTGGACGGGAGGCGTGCGAGCAACGTCCGGTGCGCAGGCTGACCGAGGGGCGTGCAAGCTGTCCTTGATTGCGCAGGCTCACCGGGAAGCGTGCGAGCTGTACGCTGCGCAGACTCAGTGAGAAGCGAGCCCTTTGATTTCCATGGCCTCCCGCCTTGCTCGCGTCATCTCCATTAATGGCGCCCAAGCCGCAGTTTAATTCGCTTTTTAAATATAAAACACTCATCGCAAACATTTTAGTTAGAACAGCCGTATGCAAACCGACAGCTTCCCCAGGAAGCCAAGAGAAAATGTGCCGAGTAGGATTTTTGAAGCTCTTGATCGCAAACGATTTAGATAGAACTCCTGTATGCAAAGTGAGAGCAGCGCGGGATTTGTGCATCCCTTCAACGCAAACGGTTGTTATGGATGACCCGTGTGCAACCACGTACAAACAATTTGGTAAGATTTGCATCTGTCATATTGGGTATCTTGCCATTTGTCAAACTGGAAAGATTTACATTTGTTGATCTAGTAACGTTGCCATTTGTCAATCCTTAAAACACTATGATTTGTCAAAATATGCAGCTAGAAATCATTAGCACTATGTAATTTTTGCAACTAAAATTCAGTAATTAACCTAGAAATTATTCCCCAATTGTTGCCAACCATGTACTGAAATAGCTAGTTCAACTATATATACTAGCTAATTTGAAGTACGTTGTACAGTTCGACCACACATCTATAGTCAGATGAACTGAACAAAATAGCCCCTAAATACTACTACATACTAGCACGGTGGGGCTTTGTGCTACTTCCGGCAGCCTCTCCTCTGCCGAGCGCGCTCAGTAAGAGGCAGAGGAGGAGGAGGAGCCTACCGACGAGCTGAACAAATGCAATACGGTGCCGGCCGCTGCTGCACGTTCAGCAACGCTCGCCAGCTCGAACGCCCACTGCCGCTCTAGACGATCCCTCTTGAAGCGGCCAGACTGCTCGTAGATCTCCTGATTCCTCGCTTCTGCATCGACATGTGCTGCGGCCATGGCTGTGGTAAGGCTCTTTGCGTGCTCGAGGAGGCTCTCCTCCTCTTCCCGCAGGAACTCGATGTAGCGTGCAAGGTCGCTGACGCATGTGCGGGCCTCCACCTCCGCCCCTCCTTCCGGCAGCGGTGGTGGAGCGGGTGATGATCCCGGCGGTCGACGGTGGGCTGGCGGCCACGGCGGCCGACGATGGGGTGGCGGCCACAACCACCACCTCCCGCCTTCGGGTGGCGGTGGCGGAGCGGGTGATGGCCACAGTGGCCGGGAGTGGGGTGGCGGCCATGACGGCTACTGTCGGTGTCAAAACCGGCAGATCTCGGGTAGGGGGTCCCGAACTGTGTGTCTAAGGCCGATGGTAACAGGAGGCAGGGGACACGATGTTTTACCCATGTTCGGGCCCTCTTGATGGAGGTAAAACCCTATGTCCTGCTTGATTTATTCTTGATGATATGAGTATTACAAGAGTTGATCTACCACGAGATTGGATAGGCTAAACCCTAGAAGCTAGCCTGTGGTATGATTGTATGTCATCCTACGGACTAAAACCCTCCGGTTTATATAGACACGGAAAGGGATAGGGTTACACAAGGTCGGTTACAAAGGAGGAGATATACATATCCATATTGCCTAGCTTGCCTTCCACGCCAAGTAGAGTCCCATCCGGACACGAGACGAAGTCTTCAATCTTGTCTCTTCATAGTCTAACAGTCCGGCTGTCCGGAGACCCCCTAATCCAGGACTCCCATAGTAGCCCCTGAACTAGGCTTCAATGACAATGAGTCCGGCGTGCAGTATTGTCTTCTGCATTGCAAGGCGGGTTCCTCCTCCGAACACACCATGGAAAAATTTGAATACAAGGATAGTGTCCGACCCTGCAAAATAAGTTCCACATACCACCATAGAGAGAATAATATTTCCACAAATCTAATTTGCTGACTTGTTTTGGCAACACGACATTATGCCATGGCTTGGTGATTATTCGAACCGTTTCCTTTAACTAGCCCCGCACATAACGCGAGGCAGTTTTTTGACACGTCTTGTCAAAGCAGAGATCGTGTCCCCCTTATTACGGGTTTCTCATCAATACGGGCGTGGGTAACCCAACCGCGCCTAGGACTCCTAGATTTTAGGCAAGTCCCAAACGGCCACGAGGAGGATGCTTGCTATTCACCCTCTTTATAAAGGGTCAAGGTTTTTACTTTTTTCCTCCCGTGCTCAATCGAATCCTTCCCCCGCCTCGAGTTTTAACACCCAAAGCCCAGGCCAGGTGCTTCGGACCTTCAATCATGTCCGGATCCAGCCTCCAGGGCCGGTGGATGCCCTCCTCCGTCACGGAAGAGGATATCAAGAAGTTGAGGGAGGCAAGATACTTGACTGCCGAAGTCTCGCATCGGCTGCCCGCCCGAGGGCAGGTCATCCCTACTCCCGAACCCAACGAAGATGTCGTGGTCATCTCCCACTTCCTCCGAGGACTAGGCCTCACTCTGGATCCCTTCGTAAGGGGTTTGATATTCTATTATGGGCTTGATTTCCACGATCTAGCCCCGGATTCCTTTCTCCACATCCCGGCATTTATTGTCGTATGTGAGGCCTTCCTCCGCATTACCCCTCATTTCGGCCTGTGGCTCAAGACCTTTGATGTGAAGCCGAAGACGGTCGAGGGGCAGTATGCAGCGTGCGGAGGTGCATTAATAAGCAAGATTGCTGGAGCTCCATGGCCAAAAGGTTCGTTTCTAGAGGTGTCCGGATTATGGCAAAGGGAGTGGTTCTACATCACCGCTCCTAGAAGTGCCAAGTGGGTAGCTCCCCTGCCTTTCGCTCGGGCCCTCCACCACAACTGATGTCATGGATCAGCAGGGGGCTGAGCTGGGGTCCAGCCAAGGACGTGCCCAAACTGCAGAGCCGCATCCGAGATCTCTTCGCGGGAGATTTTAGTTTGGTTATGGTAGTGCAAGTCATGCTGGTTCGTCAGGTCCAGCCTTGCAAACGTCGGCCCCTCCGTTTATGGGAATTCAACCCAGAAGGACCGCGCGCTATTCAGAATTTCCTCGGCCTGACGCACGAGATGTACAAGTCGTTCTTCAGACCCTAGATAGAGTGTCCGGACACCTCCGAGGACGTGGGCCTGAGCAGCAACCGCACCACGTCCCAAGTAAGTAACCCTCTAGCCGAACACACTGTCTTTCTTTTATCAGGACATCATTCTAAAGGATTGCTCTTTGACCAGGAATGGATAGCAAAGGTGAAGATGATCCGGTGTTTGGCTCCCCTTCCCGAAGGCTTGGATAATCCGGTGCTGGAAAAGATGCTCGAGCCAGCACCTTGCCTGGTGCCTGCAAAGGAAGATGAAGGGGGAATAAAGAGGGCCAAAGCGGGCCTCCACCGCTATCTGTTCCAACCGAGGGAACGAGCACCTCCGTGAGGGAGGATAGCCAAGAGAAGGAGTCTGACATTCCTTCGCCCCTGGGGAGGAAGAGGACTACCTCTGATGATCCGGAAACCAAGGTTTCCAAACGGGAGAAGAAAACTCCACCAGAGGATCCTGTCTCGGAGGGTGCTTTTGCCGCACAAAGTTCGTGCGGGGATCAGCCCTCTAACGGGTCATAAGTGATCAAAATTTACTTAAGAGTAGAGATATTCTACCTTACTTCCGAGGAAAATAACCGAAGCGTTTATCTTGCAGTTCAGATCTTAGCCCTTCTCAACAGAGCTCGTCTTCAGGGGACCTTCTTCCGGAGATGATGGAGAGCGAAACGCCTCCCCCGGACTCCCCTTCTCAAGAAGCAGGCGATCTTGAAGTATCGTCACGGAGGGCCTCTCCTGATCCGGTGAGGCCAGAAGATAATCCCATTGTCACCCGAAGTCCCCAGCATCCGGCTCTTGAAGAGGGCAGACAAAAGAGTCCGGCGCCATCTGGTATGCGGTCGGACGCACTGAGGGATCGACTGAAGCGAGCAACCATCTCGGAAGAACACCGTACGTTAATGGGTACAGTGATGGAAAGGATCTCGTCCGCCGAAAGCGGGTTGCGTGACGCCTTTATGAGTCTACTAACGGGCTTTGAGGTACGTAAAATGATATACCTTTGTGATGGTACCGCACATTTTTAGGTGTGCCCAGTGTAGATAGTAGCCCCTAAGACTCTGGTTGTCACCCAGAACGGTGGCAAATAGAGGATCATAGTCCTAGGTAATAACCATACCGCCTTTATGTGCAGGTGGTGGAAGCTCTGGTGGCTAGCCAGACTCATGAGTTTGCCGAACTAAAGCGGCAACTGGATGCAGCGGATGCCGACATCGAGCTTGTTAACAAGCGGCTTGACGAGGCACAAGGTAAGTGATATTTTCTGGTGAATGTCACATAGTAAGAGCAGCATGATGCCAGTATCTTTAATATGTTGTGACTGCAGATGGAGCTGCCACCGTGGAGACCCTTCGGGCAAAACTTGCCCGAGCCAAAGAACAATCAAGGAGTAGTAACGCGGCTGCTTTGAAGGCGGCCGAAGAGTTAAGAGCTGAGAAGGCTGTGCATTGCAAAAGCAAAGAGAAAATGGCCAAGATGGCTATAGAGTTAAAAGATACTGCCGACCATTGTCAGGTCCTTGAAGAAGAAAACCGAACGAAGGCGACAGACCTTGAAAAGGCCACGATGGCGACCAAAGACACCCGCTCTGCCATGAGAGCGAAGAAGGAGGAGCTGCGTGAAGCCAGTGATATTGTGGCTGGGAAGCCCTTTTTGCTGCGGAGGAAGTTCGGAGATCCGCGGTACACCCCTCTGGATCGGCTGTGGAGTTCGGCAGATGCATATCTGGATTTGCCGGCGAGTGCTGTTGATGCGGCCGAATACTTCCGAGATCAAACAGATCGTGAAGTGGACAAGCTATTCTGGTCGCAGTTTAACGTTCCAGAGCATCTGCTTCCACTAACTTATCAGCTTGCCGAATGGGCCGAACTCAATAGATTGTCCGGACTTGCCATGAGGTCCGTCGTAGATCATCTGTGGCCGGAAAAACCGAAGCCGTACAACTATTTCAGCTTAGTGCAGTAGTTCCTTGGTGCGGTGCCACGCATCAATGCGATGAAGAGGTCGGCGTGCATAGAAGGCTAGCAAATAGCTTTTGCCCGTGTCAAAGCATACTGGGCGGAAATGGATGCTACCACTGTTGCGGCGCAAGGTTTGGCCATAGGCCGAGTGGCTGCCGAGCACTATTTTGAAGAAGTTCTTGAGGGTGCTCGTTTGATAGAGGCCCAATGCTTGAAGAATATTATGTTTGAGTGACATGTATTCCCATTGTAAAAATAATGTTTTATTAATTTTATCAAGGCTGTATTTATACTTTTGCCTGAAAGTATTGTGAGGCCTCCTGTGCGGCCGTTTTATGTATACATGTGTATAACCTGAAACATTGCAGTCGTCGGCTTCAGCCCCCACGCATATAATGCGGGGGTGTTCGCAGAAGACGTGTATTCACACTTAATCCAACATCTTGGTCCTACTAAGGAGGTGAGAGCGCATGGAACTAGGCAACCGGACTATAATGCTTTAGCACTTTCACTTAGCCATAGGAGTTTGACAGTGGGGCTACTATATAGCCCCTGGTGGCGCCGCACTCACCCGAGTTCGGGGTGCGTACATGCCCGGCCGGGAAACGGCCCTTCGTTAAGGCGGAGGAATTCTAGGATTCGGATAGGTCATCGAGTGGTTGACCAGTCTCGCTCTATATCATGACAGTCAGTTTTCGGCTTTCTCTACTAAGGTGCTCGTCCGAATGAACCAGGGCACAATCGCAGTAGTTCTCCTGGTGCCGCCTTAGCCGATAGAGCGGAATGTAAGGCAGCAAAACACAGGAGCCAGGCAAACCCAACATTTGACCCAAGACATGATTCGGAGCTGATGCATATAAGGCCAAACTCGCGACGTCGAACACTCCCTAAGGTATTCGGTCTTTATGGTGTAAACCGGGCCTAAATAGTGCCCTTTGTAAGAAGCCCCTATTGTCCAGGTACGTGCATTGTTCTGACGTGGCCACATGCCAAGATGTCAGCCTCCTTCTCAATTGTACTGAGAATCTGAGGGATGTGTATCAACAAGAGACAGTAAAAAAGGTTGACGTGGGGTCTTAATCTAAAAAGAATCCTTGGAACGGGTCCCTGCTGCACGTCTGCGCCTGTGTCTCCATTGTGCCGTATCCTGGACGGGTGTAGCACGATTGTCATCTGTAAAAGAGAGGAACTCAGGTGAAAAGTTGTCATGCAAAAAGGTGGGTTTAAAGAAACCATCTACAGTTCAAGATGAGTAAGAATTGCCACTTGTCTGCGTGCATTGAGCCCCTTATATTTGTACTAGGGGTGTGGCCATCAAACCTGTATGAATTTCATATAGCTGCGCCGGAATCGTCTAACCGTGTCCGTGGTCTTAACGACCTATCGAATGCTTTAGTTGGTGAGGCCGTTTTAGTGTGCGGCTGCCAAGGCAACCACACTCTCTTCGCCGCGCAGGGATCGCTCAATATTTTCATTTACTGTAATGATGCCACGTGGGCCGGGCATCTTAAGTGTGAGGGAAGCGTAATGCGGTATTGCATTAAAGCGAGCGAAAGCTTCGCATCCAAGTAGTGCTTGATAGCCACCTTGGAATGGAGCAATGTGGAAGGTTAAATTTTCGCTATGGAAGTTATCGGGGAAGCCGAATATAACCTCTAGTAGCAGGGAGCCCGTGCAATGAGCCTCTAGGCCTGGTGTTACTGCTCTAAAGGTAGTATTGTTGTGGCGAATTTTTGTTGGGTCTATCCCCATTTTGCGGATTGTGTCCTGATATATCAGGTTTAAGCTGCTGCCACCGTCCATCAGGACTCGTGTGAAGTGGTATCCGTCAATTATTGGATCTAATACCAAGGCAGCCCACCCTTCGTTCCGGATACTTGTTGAGTAATCCTGATGGTCGAAGGTGATCGGTTGAGATGGCCAGTGGCAGAACTCCGCGGTGATAGGCCCTTGGGCATGTTTGTCTAGGAGTGCCGCTTTGCTTCTCCCCTTTATCACGTGTAACACGTTTACTGTTTTGGATTCTGGTGGAAATTTCTTCTGTTCCCCAGTGTTTTGCTTGCGAGGCTCATCCTCGTCTTCGCTTGGTGTATCCTGCCCCTTATGTTCGGCGTTGAGCTTGCCGGACTGCTTGAAGACCCAACATTCTCTGTGGGTATGATTTGCAGGTTTATCGGGGGTGCTATGGATCTGACATATTTGGTCCAGAATTTTATTTAAGCTGGACAGTTCATCTCTGGCGCCTTTAGAGGGCGGCTTTTGCTGACCTAGCCGAGAGCTTCTAAACCCGACGTTTACCGTCGTGCTCTTCGGGTTGTCTTCCTTATTCCGGCGCTTATTATTTTTGCTGCGTCGTGATTTCCCGTTTCCATCTCTAACTTCGGATGTACTTGGGTCGCTGGTGCTGCATTGAGCTAGCCAGCTGTCCTCGCCCGCGCAAAAGCGGGTCATGAGGCTTGTTAATGCTGCCATTGTTCTCGACTTTTCTTGGCCGAGGTGCCTGGAAAGCCATTCGTCTCGGACGCTGTGCTTAAATGCTGCCAAGGCCTCGGCGTCTGGACAATCGACTATTTGGTTCTTTTTAGTAAGAAACATGTTCCAAAGCTTTCGGGCTGACTCTTAGGGCTGTTGAGTTATATGACTTAGATCGTCTGCATCCGGTGGTCGGACATATGTCCCTTGAAAATTTGCCCGAAAGGCGTCTTCGAGCTCTTCCCAGCTTCCAATGGAGCTTTCGGGGAGGCTTTTAAGCCAGTGCCGAGCTGGCCCTTTGAGCTTGAGGGGTAAGTACTTGATGGCGTGGAGATCATCTCCTCGAGCCATATGGATATGGAGGATATAGTCCTCAATCCAGACCCCAGGGTCTGTTGTTCCGTCGTATGCCTCTATGTTTACGGGTTTGAATCCCTCTAGAAATTCATGGTCCAGCACCTCATCGGTGAAACATAGGGGGTGTGCGGCACCCCTGTATCTGGGTGTACCGTGGTGTTCGGATGTTTGTTGTGTTGCATCGTATGCTGGAGCACGCTTGCGTGGTCCATAAATGGATCTGGTTGCGCCGTCCTTTTGATGCGAGCCCTCGCGTGGATCGCGTATTGGCTTATGTGCGGCGTTGTTCGCCGCTTTATGTTGGCCGTGAGGTCGTCTATCCGGCCGGATGGCCATTTCAATTTTTGGTTGCGGGGGATCTTAGGCCTCCTCAATTAATTCCGGTAGCAACTTCCGCTTCGGGTAGCTCTTGGTGTGGCGATTACTGCCGTACTTCACTGCTGTGTTGAGTACTTCACTCCATTTGATTTTGAGTGTGTCTTGTGCAGCCTTGAGCCTTTGCTTCTGTTTTTTCAGACTCCTCGCCGTGGCAACAAGCCTTTGGTGGGCATTATGTTGCTCCTGGCGCCTGTCCGGTGTGATGTCGTCCGGACTGTTATCTTCGACGGGGTTGGGTTGTTCGGCTTGATTTTCCGTGTTACCGTGGTCGGCCAATGGTTCACCCTGCTCTAACGCTGGGTCTATGTGATCGTTATTTCTGCCGGGGCGGGATTTGGGGTGGCATTTACGCCGCCGCTTTGACTGCTGCTTGAGGGAACCACTCGTTGCTGCGTCCTTCCATTCCTCGTTGTTATTTTCTTTGGGTGTGTGCACCATGTATACGTCACGTGGTGAAGTGGGCGTCCGGTGCCCTGTGGGCAGTGGTTCCTCTTCGATTCCTGCATCGTTGTCCATACCGTCGATGTGTTCGGAGTCGAAGTCGAGCGTGTCAGTTAAGTCATCGACAGTGGCTACTAAGTGGGTGGTGGGTGGGCGGCGAATTTCTTCGTCATTCGCATCCCAATCCTGCCGGACGTAGTTCGACCAGGATCCTCCTGACAAGGAGAGAGACCTTAATGAGTTTAGTATGTTGCCGGAAGGCGAGTGCTGAAAAATATCCGCGGAGGTAAACTCCATGATCGGCGCCCAATCGGATTCGATAGGCACGGGCGCAGGCGGTTCGGAGTCCATGGGCGGAGAAGGATCCGACAGTTTGGCAACACGACTCTCATGAAGGGTAAGGACGATATTCGGCTCGATTGCCGCTGAGGGTACGGCCTCCGTGACGGGGTCCATCCACCTGTCCATGGATGGCGCAACTGGCTCCAAATTGAGGCTCGGAGCGGCTGCCGGTGCGATCTCCTGAATATGGTCCGATGATAGAGCTAAATCGTACTCATCGTGACCACGCGGCGCACAAGGCAGGGGCTCGAATCCGTCGAAGATCAAGTCTCCGTGGATGTCGGCCGTGTAGTTTAAGCTTCCAAACCTGACCTGGTGGCCAGGGGCGTAACTTTCGATCTGCTCTAGATGGCCAAGCGAGTTGGCCCGCAGTGCGAAGCTGCCGAACACAAAGATCTGTCCGGGGAGAAAAGTATCACCCTGGACCGCATTGCTACCGATGATCATAGGAGCCATCAAGCCTAACGGCGACGACACAGAGGAACTCTCAATGAAAGCACCAATGTCGGTGTCAAAACCGGCGGATCTCGGGTAGGGGGTCCCGAACTGTGCGTCTAAGGACGATGGTAACAGGAGGCAGGGGACACGATGTTTTACCCAGGTTCGGGCCCTCTTGACGGAGGTAAAACCCTACGTCCTGCCTGATTTATTCTTGATGATATGAGTATTACAAGAGTTGATCTACCATGAGATCGGAGAGGCTAAACCCTAGAAGCTAGCCTATGGTATGATTGTATGTCGTCCTACGGACTAAAACCCTCTGGTTTATATAGACACCGGAAAGGGCTAGGGTTACACAAGGTCGGTTACAAAGGAGGAGATATACATGTCTGTATTACCTAGCTTGCCTTCCATGCCAAGTAGAGTCCCATCCGGACACGAGACGAAGTCTTCAATCTTGTATCTTCATAGTCTAACAGTCCGGCCAAAGGATATAGTCCGGCTATTTGGAGACCCCCTAATCCAGGACTCCCATAGCTACCTCCCGCCTTCGGGCCGCTGCGGCGGAGCGGGAGATGGCCCTGGCTTTCGGCGGTGGTGTGGTGGTAATGGCGGCCGACAACAGCTGCCGACGGGCAGCGATGGTGGAGCGTGTGGTGGGTGTTCCACGCACATCCAACAGGGACGCCACGCACACTACACTACGCCGGGGACTGCGCCACCGCCGCGGTGTAGCCTCCCAGCTGGAGCTGTCCTCTGATGACGGTGGACTGGCTGAGCAACGACGACGGATCGATGCCATTGGCGATTGTGGAAGAAGCAAATGAGATAAGCTACAGGGAGGGAGGGGAAAATGCGACGCATGACTCACTGACCGTGAGGGTTTTTTATAGCAGGCCAGTAAGCATTGGGATTTTGGGGGATTTCACGGAGTCGGGCAGGAAGCTTGCGCGGGAACCTACGAGGTTGCGTGGGAACGGGCTCACTGACGATTCATTGGCGCCACCGTTTGGACAAAATAACGCCCCTGCGCGCTGCGCAAGCTTGCACTGTAAGCCGTCTGCGGCAGCGGGGTGACAAGACGTGCGAGAGGAGGATGAGAGGACACGTACACTAATAAAATATGAATGCATGTTGCCAGAGATTATATTGTTGGAGTCATATTTGAACATAGTTTCCAGCTATACAATTTTTGTAACATGCATTAACACTTTTTTGGTTAAATTTAAGGTTATACACCAGCAAGCGTTTTCCCGCAACACACACGGCTTATTACATCACAAACAGCTCTGATGGATCAACTGTCTGCCACGTATCGCACACGCAACTCTAATCTAATTCATGCTTGATGTCTTCGACATCGCTTGCACAGTTCGTCTTATTTGCCATGTATCAATGTGCCGTCCTCTGCTCACGTCCCTCGGCAAACTCTGCTCGCTGTTAGGCGCCGCGGCACGCTGTGCTCGCCAATAGGCACCGTGGCTCGCTCTGCTCGCGTCCGTTGGCGCGCTTGGCTTGTGGACAACTTTTCCTTGAGGCGACCATGGAGCGCTCTGCTCGCGTCCCTCCACGCGCGCTCTGCCAGCGGTTGGGCATGCGCACGATCACATCAGGGGCCCATATGCATGCGGTTGCGTCGCGCGCGTTGCCACGCGATGCAGTTACATGTGGCACGATGGAGTTAAGCGCTGCAAATTAGAACTTCCATCAGGGCCTGCCGATATTCCTGGCTGTCCGGCTTCCCCTTTAATTCCCGCGGCCATTGCTACCTCTTGAGCACTGCGTTGGTTTTCCCTTGAAAAGGAAAGGGTGATGCATCAAAGTAGCATAAGTATTTCCCTCAGTTTTTGAGAACCGAGGTATCAATCCAGTAGGAGGCCACACGCAAGTCCCTCGTACCTACACAAACAAATAAGAACCTCGCAACCAACGCAATAAAGGGGTTGTCAAGCCCTTCATGGTCACTTACGAGAGTGAGATCTGATAGAGATAATAATAATAATAAGATAAATATTTTTGGTATTTTTATGATATAGACTGAAAGTAAAGATTTCAAAATAAAATAGATTGGAAACTTGTGTGATGGAAAATAGACCCGGGGGCCATAGGTTTCACTAGTGGCTTCTCTCAAGATAGCATAAGTATTACAGTCGGTGAACAAATTACTATCGAGCAATTGATAGAAAAGTGAATAATTATGAGAATATCTAGGCATGATCATGTATATAGTCATCACGTCCGTGACAAGTAGACATACTCCTGCCTGCATCTACTACTATTACTCCACACATCGACCGCTATCTAGCATGCATCTAGAGTATTAAGTTCATAAGAACAGAGTAACGCGTTAGGTAAGATGACATGATGTAGAGGGATAAACTCAAGCAATATGATATAAACCCCATCTTTTTATCCTCGATGGCAACAATAAAATACATGTCATTTCCCTTTCAGTCACTGGGATCGAGCACCGCAAGATTGAACCCAAAGCTAAGCACTTCTCCCATTGCAAGAAAGATGAATCTAGTAGGCCAAACCAGACTGATAATTCGAAGAGACTTGCAAAGATAACCAATCATGCATAAAAGATTTCAGAGAAGAATCAAATATTGTTCATAGATAGACTTGATCATAAACCCACAATTCATCGGATCTCGACAAACACACCGCAAAAATAGTTACATCAAATAGATCTCCAAGAAGATCGAGGAGAACTTTGTATTGAGATTCAAAGAGAGAGAAGAAGCCATCTAGCTAATAAATATGGACCCGAAGGTCTGAAGTAAACTACTCACACATCACCGGAGAGGCCATGGAGTTGATGTAGAGGCCCTCCGTGATTGTTGCCCCCTCCAGCGGAGCTCCGGAAAAGGCCCCAAGATGGGATCTCTTGGGTACAGAAGGTTGTGGCGGTGGAAATAGGGTTTTGTGGTGCTCCTCGTTGTTTTCAGGGTATATGAGTATATATAGGAGGAAGAAGTAGGTCGGTTGAGCCACGAGGGGCCCACGAGGGGGGAGGGCACGCCCAGGGGGGTAGGCGCGCCCCCTGCCTCGTGGACTCCTTGTTCGTTTCTTGATGTCCACTCCAAGTCCTCTAGATCACGTTTGTTCCAAAAATCACGTTCCTGAAGGTTTCATTCCGTTTGGATTCCGTTTGATATTCCTTTTCCGCGAAACACCGAAATAGGCAAAAAAACAGTAATTTGCACTGGTCCTTGGGTTAATAGGTTAGTTCCAAAAATAATATAAAAGTATAAAACAAAGCCCATTAACATCCAAAACAGATAATATAATAGCATGGAACAATAAAAAACTATAGATACGTTGGAGACGTATCAAGCATCCCCAAGCTTATTTCCTGCTCGTTCTCGAGTAGGTAAATGATAAAAAACAAAACTTTTGATGTGGAATGCTACCAAACATAATTCTCAATGTAATTCTCTTTATTGTGGCATGAATATTCAGATCCGAAAGATTCAAGACAAAATTCTAATATTGACATAAAAATAATAATACTTCAAGCATACTAACTAAGCAATTATGTCTTCTCAAAATAGCATGGCAAAAGAATGTTCATACCTACAAAATCATATAGTTTGGTCATGCTCCATTTTCGTCACACAAGAATGCTCTCATCATGCACAACCCCGATGTCAAGCGAAGCAATTGTTTCACAATTTAGTAATCTCAAACTTTTTTCAACTTTCACGCAATACATGAGCGTGAGCCATGGATATAGCACTATGGGTGGAATAGAATATGATGATGAGGGTTATGTGGAGAAGACAAAAAAGGAGAAAGTCTCACATCGACGCGGCTAATCAATGGGCTAGGGAGATGCCCATCAATTGATGTCATGCAAGGAGTAGGGATTGCCATGCAACAGATGCACTAGAGCTATAAATGTAGGAAATCTCAACAAAAGAAACTAAGTGGGTGTGCATCCAACTTGCTTGCTCATGAAGACCTAGGGCATTTGAGGAAGCCCATTGTTGGAATATACAAGCCAAGTTCTATAATGAAAAATTCCTACTAGTATATGAAAGTGAAAAAACAAGAGACTCTCTACCATAAAGATCATGGTGCTACTTTGAAGCACAAGTGTGGAAAAAAGGATAGTAGCATTGCCCCTTTTTTTGGGCCTTCTTTTTTTTATTTGGCCTTTCTCTTTTTTTGTTTGGTACAATGCTCTATTAATGATGATCATCACACTTCTATTTATTTACAACTCAATGATTACAACTCGATACTAGAACAAAGTATGACTCTATGAATGCCTCCGGCGGTGTACCGGGAAGGGCAATGAATCAAGAGTGACATGTATGAAAAATTATGAACGGTGGCTTTGCCACAAATACGATGTCAACTACATGATCATGCAAGGCAATATGACAATGATTATGTGTGTCATGATAAATGGAACGATGGAAAGTTGCATGGCAATATATCTTGGAATGGCTATGGAAATGCCATAATAGGTAGGTATGGTGGCTGTTTTGAGGAAGATATAAGGAGGTTTATGTGTGACAAAGCGTATCATATCACGGGGTTTGGATGCACCGGCGAAGTTTGCACCAACTCTCAAGGTGAGAAAGGGCAATGCACGGTACCGAAGAGGCTAGCAATGATGGAAGGGCGAGAGTGCGTATAATCCATGGACTCAACATTAGTCATAAAGAACTCACATACTTATTGCAAAAATCTACAAGTCATCAAAAACCAAGCATTACGCGCATGCTCCTAGGGGGATAGATTGGTAGGAAAATACCATCACTCGCCCCCGACCGCCACTCATAAGGAAGACATTCAAATAACACCTCATGTTTCAAATTTGTTACACAACGGTCACCATACGTGCATGCTACGGGACTTGCAAACTTCAACGCAAGTATTTCTCAAATTCACAACTACTCAACTAGCACACTCTAATATTACCACCTTTATATCTCAAAACAATTGTCAAGTATCAAACTTCTCCTAGTACTCAATGCACTTTTTATGAAAGTTTTTATTATACCGATCTTGGATGCCTATCATATTAGAACTAAATTCATAACCAAAGCAAATTACCATACTGTTCTAAGGGACTCTCAAAATAATATAAGTGAAGCATGATATATCAATAATTTCTATAAAATACAACCACCATCGTGCTCTAAAAAATATAAGCGAAGCACTAGGGCAAAATTATCAAGCTCAAAAGGTATAAGTGAAGCACATAGAGTATTCTAATAAATTCCAAATCATGTGTGTCTCTCCCTAAAGGTGTGTACAGCAAGGATGATTGTGGTAAACTAAAAAATCAAAGACTCAAATCATACAAGACGCTCCAAGAAAAACACATATCATCTGGTGAATAAAAATATAGCTCCAAGTAAAGTTACCGATGGACGAAGACGAAAGAGGGGATGCCTTCCGGGGCATCCCCAAGCTTAGGCTTTTGGTTGTCCTTGGATTTTACCTTGGGGTGCCTTGGGCATCCCCAAGCTAAGGCTCTTTCCTCCCCTTGTTCCATAATCCATCAAATCTTTACCCAAAACTTGAAAACTTCACAACACAAAACTTAAAAGAAAATCTCGTGAGCTCCGTTAGTAAAAGAAAACAAACCACAACTTAAGATACTGTAATTAACTCATTCTTTATTTATATTGGTGTTAAAACTAATTTATTCCAACTTCTATATGGTTCATAAACTCTATTACTAGCCATAGATTCATCAAAATAAGCAAACAACACACGAAAAACAGAATCTGTCAAAAACAGAACAGTCTGTAGGAATCTGTATCAAACGCATACTTATGGAACCCCAAAAATTCTAAAATAAATTGCCGGACATGAGGAATTTATCTATTAATCATCTGCAAAAATAATTAAGTAAATAGCACTCTCCAGTAAAAAATGGCAGCAAATCTCGTGAGCGCTAAAGTTTCTGTTTTTTACAGCAAGATCGCAAAGACTTTCCCCAAGTCTTCCCCCTGGTTCTACTTGGCACAAACACTAATTAAAAGCATAAAACCACATATAAATAGAGTCTATATGAATTTTATTATTAAACAGAACCAAAAAGCAAGAAACAAAAATAAAATTGGGTTGCCTCCCAACAAGCGCTATCGTTTAACGCCCCTAGCTAGGCATAAAAGCAAGGATAGATCTAGGTATTGTCATCTTTGGTATGCAATCCATAAGTGGCCCTTATAATAGATTCATCAGGTAATTTAATTTTTATTTCTAGGAAAGTTTTCCATGCCCTTCCTTAACGGAAATTAGAATCTAATATTCCCTTTTTTCATATCAATAATTGCACTAATCGTTCTAAGGAAAGGTCTACCAAGAATAATAGGACATGAAGGATTGCAATCAATATCAAGAACAATGAAATCTAAGGGCACATAATTCCTATTTGCAACAATAAGAACATCATTAATTCTTCCCATAGGTTTCTTAATGGTGGAATCCGCAAGATGCAAGTTTAAAGAACAATCATCAAATTCACGGAAACCTAGCAAATCACACAAGGTTTTAGGAATCGTGGAAACACTAGCACCCAAATCACATAAAGCAAAGCATTCATGATCTTTAATTTTAATTTTAATAGTAGGTTCCCACTCATCATAAAGTTTTCTTGGGATAGAAACTTCCAATTCAAGCTTTTCTTCATAAGATTGCATTAAAGCATGAACGATATGGTTAGTAAAAGCTTTATTTTGACTAT
This sequence comes from Triticum aestivum, assembly GCF_018294505.1. NCBI lineage: Eukaryota > Viridiplantae > Streptophyta > Magnoliopsida > Poales > Poaceae > Triticum > Triticum aestivum. The sequence goes on from NC_057794.1 coordinate 330,503,362, forward strand.
AAGAATGCAGAGAATTTAGCACGGATTGCAACAAGGGAAATACAATCTATCAAAGAGCAATTATCATAATTAAATTCCTTGAAATCCAAGATAATGGGTTCATTGCTATGTAAAGTTTTGACCTCTCCAATCCCACTTTTATCAGTTTTTGCATCACGATTTAAAAACTCCGAATCATTGGGACGCCTTCTAACTAAACTTGACTCATCTCTAGTCCCATCATTATCAAGATTCATATTGCAAAACAGAGATATAATAGGGGATACATCCGTAACTTTTAGATCTTCATCATTATTGTCATGGAAACTAGAAGAACACGCTTTCACAAAGCAATCTTTTTTAGCACGCATCCTAGCGGTTCTTTCTTTGCACTCATCAATGGAAATTCTCATAGCTTTGAGAGACTCATTGATATCATGCTTAGGTGGAATTGATCTAAGTTTCAAAGAATCAACATCAAGAGAAATCCTATCTATGCTCCTAGCCAACTCATCAGTCTTAGACATTTTTTCTTCAAACAAAGCATTGAAACTCTTTTGCGAACTAATAAATTCTTTAATATTAGATTCAAAATCAGAGGGCATCTTATTATAATTTCCATAAGAATTGTTGTAGGAATTACCAGAATTATTAAAGGAATTGCTAGGAAACGGCCTAGGATTAAAATTACCTCTATACGCGTTATTATCAAAATTGTTCCTACCAACAAAATTCACATCCATAGATTCATTATTATTCTCAATCAAAGTAGACAAAGGCATATCATTAGGATCAGAAGAAACACTATTATTAGCAAACAATTTCATAAGCTCATCCATCTTTCCACTCAAAACATTGATTTCTTCTATAGCATGCACCTTTTTATTAGTAGATCTTTTAGTATGCCATTGAGAATAATTAATCATTATATTATCTAGGAGTTTAGTAGCTTCTCCTAAAGTGATTTCCATAAAAGTGCCTCCCGCGGCCGAATCTAAAAGATTCCTGGAAGCAAAGTTCAATCCGGCATAAATTTTTTGTATAATCATCCAAAGATTCAAACCGTGTGTAGGGCAATTACATATTATTAATTTCATCCTCTCCCAAGCTTGTGCAACATGTTCATGATCAAGTTGCTTAAAGTTCATCATATCATTTCTAAGAGTGATGATCTTAGCGGGAGGAAAATACTTAGAGATAAAAGCATCTTTGCACTTATTCCAAGAATCGATACTATTTTTAGGCAAAGTCAAAAACCAAGTTTTAGCACGAACTCCAAGAGAAAACAGGAATAGCTTCAGTTAAAAAATATAATTATCCACATCTTTATTCTTTTGCATATCACATAAATCAACAAAGTTGTTTAGATGGGTAGCAGCATCTTCACTAGGAAGGCCGGAAAACGGATCTTTCATGACAAGATTCAGCAAAGCAGCATTAATTTCACAAGATTCAACATCGGTAAGAGGAGCAATCGGAGTGCTAATAAAATCATTATTGTTGGTATTGGAAAAATCACACAATTTAGTATTATCTTGAGCCATCATGACAAGCAAGAAATCCAACACACAAGCAAACAAGAAACAAGCAAAAAGAGACGAACTAGAAAAGAGAAGGGGAACGGAAAAAGAGGGCGAATAAAACGGCAAGGGTGAAGTGGGGGAGAGGGAAATGGGAGGGAAATGGCAAATAATGTAATGCGAGGGATAAGAGTTTGTGATGGGTACTTGGTATGTCTTGACTTGTGCGTAGACTCCCCAGCAACGACGCCAGAAATCCTTCTTGCTACCTCTTGAGCACTGCGTTGGTTTTCCCTTGAAGAGGAAAGGGTGATGAAGCAAAGTAGCATAAGTATTTCCCTCAGTTTTTGAGAACCAAGGTATCAATCCAGTAAGAGGCGTGTGGGTGACACGCAAGTCCCTCGTACCTACACAAACAAATAAGAACCTCGCAACCAACGCGATAAAGGGGTTGTCAAGTGTAACACCCATGATGCGGCTATATCTCCCACGTGTCGGGGCACAACTTAGAGGCATAGCCGCATGGTAGGTTTGTCGCAAGAGGGGTAATCTTCACACAATCCCATGTACTGAATAAGAATGGGATAAAGAGTTGGCTTACAATTGCCACTTCACACAATACATAAATAATCCATACATCATCCAGAATACAATAAAGGTCCGACTACGGAACCAAAATAAAAGAAGACAACACCAAATGCTAGATCCCCGATCGTCCCAACTTGGCGCCACTACTGATCAACTAGAAACAAAACAACACAATGAACACGATCTTCATCGAGCTCCCACTTGAGCTCAGTTGCATCATCTGCACTGGTATCATCGGCACCTGCAACTGTCTGGAAGTATCTGTGAGCCACGAGGACTCAACAATCTCACACCCGCGAGATCAAGACTATTTAAGCTTATGGGTAGGAAAGGGGCAGTGAGGTGGAGCTGCAGCAATTACTAAGCATATATGGTGGCTAACTTACGCAAATAAGAGTAAGAAGAGAAGCAACGCAACGGTCGTGAACTAGAAGTGATCAAGAAGTGATCCTGAAACTACTTACATTCAAGCATAACACAAGAACCGTGTTCACTTCCCGGACTCCATCGGAAAGAGACCATCACGGCTACACACGCGGTTGATGCATTTTAATTAAGTTAAGTGTCAAGTTCTCTACAACCGGATATTAACAAATTCCCACCTGCCACATAACCGTGGGCACGGCTTTTGAAAGTTCAAAACCCTGCAGGGGTGTCCCAACTTAGCCCATCACAAGCTCTCACAGTCAACAAAGGATATTCCTTCTCCTGGGAAGACCCGATCAGACTCAGAATCCCGGTTACAAGACATTTCAACAATGGTAAAACAAGACCAGCAAAGCCGCCAGATGTGCTGACATCCTGATAGGAGCTGCACATATCTCGTTCTCAGGGCAACACCGGATGAGCAATCCGTACAACTAAAACCATCCCTCAAGTTTCCCCGAGGTGGCGCTGCAAGGGGCTCTAGTTTGGACTAACACTTAGAGAAGCACTGGCCCGGGGGGGGGGGTTAAAATAAAGATGACCCTCGGGAGCGCGACTCCCAAGGGAAAAGTAGGTGGTGGTGAGGCAAATGGTAAAACCAAGGTTGGGCCTTGCTGGAGGAGTTTTATTCAAAGCAAACTGTCACATCCTAGCTAGTTTATGCATTAGAGTGTTGCATCATGTTTATTCTTTCATCAGAAACCTGAAATGGGGATGACAGAACCCCCAGTCCCCTCTGAAACCAGTTAGGGTTTACTAAAAACTTTTTCAATGAACCTGAAATGCCCTTCTAAAATGCCCATCATTTTTGTCTTGGTTCAGAACCTCTGCCAAAAGTGATGCACATTTTCCTAGGCCATCTTAGGGTTTTTGAATTAAATTATAAATATTTGAATTTGGGCATCTAAAATTATATAAAATATTTAAATGCTCAAATATCTCCAAACTAAAATGTTTCATGTTGGAAATAATCCAACTATGGACCAGGAGTAGTTTGGTGATTTTAGGAGTTGCCTAAGTATTTTATTTAATTCAACAAAGTTGCAGAAGTATTAAAAAAACAAAAACAGAAAGAAATGGAAAAAACCTACTTGACGCCTGCTCCCGGCCCACCTGCCGGCCCAGCCCAGCGCCGCTCCAGCGAGCTGCTTGCCGGCCAGGCAGGCAGGCAGGTGCCCGACGGCGACCGTAGTGCGCGCCACGCACCTGCTCGCCGCCTCGCCGCTCCCCTCGCCCGGTGATGTCGTGGACCGGCCTCCCTCGCTCCCCCGAACTCCCCAGACACCCCCTCTCCTCTCCAGCTCCTCCCCCTCACGCTCCCCCGCCATGACCGACGCCACCATCGCCGTGCCTTCGTCGTAGCCGTGCTTCCCGCCGCCCGTGCGTCCTCTCATCGTGTCCAGGAGCTCCGCCGCTGTCCACTCCATCGAGCAAGCCGAGCCCCGAGCGCTCGCAACGCCCG